>NC_092520.1:117112500-117412500 GCF_037038585.1 Patagioenas fasciata | reverse complement strand
TTTACAAATCCTTTTAGACGTTCTTGCTCGTAAATCGTGTTTCCCTGACTTCTTCTCTTACTCCAACAAAAAGGAAATCCAATCATAATTTAGCCAACTTTTCCTACATATTTCCTTACTGCATTCACTTAAAATTAGTTTAACCTTCCAGACCAGGTTTCTGACTAGTCAGCACAGCATTCCCCCTGCTCTGTGTCTGACCACTTGCTATTCCATCGTCTCAGTGGACTTAACACCCACACACTGAAGTAGGAGGGCACAGGAGGGCTCCTGAATAAAATACTCTCTGTCCAAAGGTGCTACACAGCAGAAGCTTGCATCCGAGCCTGCTACCTTCAGCGCCTTGCTTTTGCAACCTGCAAGATTCATTCTTCAGTTCCACAAAGATCAGTACAACTGTTGTTAGAAGATGGAGTTGATTTGAAGCAAAGACACTGCCCATTTCCAAATCATACCTCTTTGTTTTATTTGAGTATTTTCTGTTCTGCACACACAAAGGAAGGGAGGAAGAAAGAGAGAGAAAAAGAGAGATAAAGGCAGGCCCAGATTTTCAGCGTCAGGTTTGTTAGGGCCCCAAGGAGAACCCTTCCCCATGCACCTAAGAGTTGACTAATAGCCCTGTTCATCGGGGCAGAGTCGTCTCTGCCTGCTGCCAGTTCTGAGCGCTCTGAAGACAAATGTAAAGGTTCATTTGCTTTGTACCCAAACAAGTGGTAGGTGCCAGGTGTTACAAATTTTCTGTAAAACCAGCTGAATAAACAGGTGGTGAAAGTTGCTGACAACACAGAAACATTGAGCTTAACCAAGGTTTGGGAGGAGTGTTAGCAATTTCCCGAAAGACCAAGCAAAAGTACACAATTAGGCAACACTTAACAGAGGAATGATTGCAGATAAGTGCAAGGTTTTGCATGAGAGCAGAGAAAAATAAACATCATCCTGTCTGAGTGTGAACTCTCCAAAATAAAAAATTCTTTATAGGAAGGATATCAAAATGCCTGCAACTGGGTGTGGGGGGGTTATAATAGAAAGCAATTAAGATCTTTAACTTATTGTCTGTGCCTACCATGTGTAAAAGAAAACAAAAGTTATAGAGACTATTTTTGGCTTGCATTCCACCTTAATACAGAAGACTCTGGTTCAGACTTACTGCACTGGGAATGCAAGATACAGAGATTCCAGCTCTTTGTCAGGTAGATAAAAGGTGACTGATTTCAGCTAATGGCCAACCTTTACAGGCTAGTCCCTCTGTAAACTGGAGCCCAGTGCTATGCAATGTTTTCTAAGCAGTCAGACTGATTAGCATATATGAACTCTTAGCATGTAGAGAAATCACACTGCTATTCAGTACTATACAGGCTAAATAAGGGTTTAGAAGCCTTCAAAAAATTCTTGTAATTAACTGTAAATTCATTGAAAACAAAAACATTCCAAGGTACTCATTTTAAAATGTGTAGCTGAATTACAGTTCTTATTGACTGAAGAAATAGAGAAATTTAGTTTGTGGAGCCTTTAGTGGTAAGTGCACAGATGGATGGGAACAGCACCTGCATGCACGGCTATTGTGATTCAGATTTGAAGGGCCATGAGACTCGATGCCTTCCAGCTCAAATTCATTGCCAACAGGGATCAAAATTCTGGGACACCTCGAAGTAATTGTCCAGGTGAATTGTTGGAATTGTCACTCCACTGTTCAATCTGGGGCAAGCCTCTAATCAAGGCAGTACACTGAAAAAGAAACATATTGTACTGTTCAAAATTATGAGGTAGAATCTTTGCATTCAAGTCAATGGAAATGTTACCACTGTTTTTGACAGGAGATGGAATTACAGCCCCAAGCCACATTATTTAGAGGGCTATAATACTCCCCCCAAAAAAGAGCTAGAAATATTTAGATGCAATAATCAAGTAGCTTTGTGATTCAAATTTCTTGAATGTAACCATACAAACTGTTACGTGCAGAATCCTTGACATTTCTTCTTAGTCCTGCGTAAATAACAAGTTCTGCTCTGGCAATATTATTATATTTCTCTCTCTTTAATGCTCACTTTTTAAGGAATTGCTTTTAAGTTGCTTGGCCCCTGGCATGGAGGGATACAGGTCAAAACTTTAGCAATGGTGATCTGTACTTCCCTTTCATTTTCTGACTTCACAAAATATACCAAGCAGCACGAGCCTCCAGCACCTGTGTGGCAGGGGGAACCTCTGTGTCTCCATGGCATGGAGCCACAACAGCCTTTGGGGGTCCTTGTCTCTTGAGCAAGGCTTGTGTCCTCTGCTGCCAGTTCCCTGCTCTTTTAAGGTGCTTTGGTCTCTCTGAGAGCTGGCAGACCCTTCTGCCTAAGACAATGGCCTTTACCATCAGCTGTTAATGCAGCCACATGGCTGCACAGGGTGTAGGCACTGCTGTACCATCAGCATTCCCTTGGCAGCTGGCAGGGTGCAGGTGCAGGCTCTCACACCGCAATTTGTGCTGCTCCTCTGAGTGCAGCCAGCACACCCAGGGCTCAAAACACGAGGTCCTCCGGCCAAACTGGCCTTCCCATTGCTGCTTTCTTGCCTTCTTCAAGGGCTCTCCCTGCTAACCTAGAGAAGGAGGTGATGCCTGAACATATCACTATCAGTCCAGATGGATGGCAAGGGATGAGCAAAGAGCTCTCACATCAAAGGCAAAAGAGATCCACATTGCCAAGCAACTGGTTGGGGCCAGTGATGAAAAGACATAGATAGATAACTTGAGGTTAAGTTCATATGTTTAAATTGCTGTGTCTGCCCACTGACACCTATTTCTGCTTTGCCTTTGGCAGTCCAACTCAGAATTTGCTGTTCCGAGATATAAAAAAGACAGAACCAGTTAGAAACCCGTACAACAGAGATTTGAGAAGAAAGCTTTAAGGACGAAGGGATAGTTCAGTAAGAATGGAGAAGCCAGGGAGACACTGAGACAAAGAGGGCAGAGGGAGAAGCAGCACAGGAAGAGAGAAAAACCCATCAGCAGATATTTCATCCCATTTAGAGAAAATTAGCTTAATGATTCAGTCATTCTTTTTCTGGTTTTCAGTTGAATAATAACGGAAGTTATCTTTCAGGCTTTTCCCAAGGCTAGCATGATGCCTCTGTTTAGGACACAAACACCCACTGGACACAACATGTCACTCTTACTTTGTGATTTTTAATCTGACAGCTTTGAAACTAATTTAACAGAATAGTTGCCAGAGAAAAGATTTCATGCAATCCAGATCATCTATGTGTACTCTTCCAATCCCATAAAAATCAATGAAGGAGCTTGTTTTTCCCAGTTGGGCAGTAAGCTTATGTCTCCATCTCAGAAGCCAGCTAAAAAGAAACTAAATAAAACTTAGCCTATTGGATAAAATATGCAGACTAGCAAATCACACTGTTCCTTTAAAAGACGTCAAATTTTTCTGACTATGCAAGCACCATTAACCTAGAATCATTTTTAAAATTGAAAATGAAAGGCATGATGAAAGTACAGGCTGTTCTCATTGATACTTACTGCTTGCTTACAGTACACAAACCAGAGAATGTTAAGCAACTCCTATGAGAACACGAATACCATCTTAAACTGAACAAGCAAGATGTGAACAAGCAAGATGAACTGAAACAGCAAGATGTGTGTTACAAAGCTGTATTTCCCATTCCTTAAAATAATAAGAAAATGAGAGAGAAGCAGACAGGGATAGAGAAGGAGAGAGACAGTAAGGAAAGTAGGGAAATGGGGGAGATGAAAAGAGAAAGAGAGAAGAGGGAGAGAGACAGAGATGGAAATACAATGATGTCATGAATGTTGAATGCTTTGGAAGTCCTTCAGAGAAGATTAGGAAAGTTAATTACACAGAATGGAAAAGAAAATACACAATTTTCCTTGATGGAAAGGTAGGAGGAAATATATAAGATGGGGGCTAGAACAAAGCAAATACCCTCTTACATACCACCTGGGGGATATAAATGAGACTGAAAGCAAAGCATCAGCCTTGTGTGTGCCATGCTGGCCCAGCTTGTGCCGTGTAAGCAGGCACGGCTGTCACAGCTGTGTCACTGTCAATGGGACGTGACTCTCTGAGAGCTTCTCTACCATGTTAGTGCAACGACTGCAACTCCCAACAGCAAAATCCTGAAATATGGAGTGACTCCAGTTGTCTCCTCAGGGACTCATATACTAAGAATCTGCTTAGCATATATTATAACAACCAGTCAGCCTCTGTGCATTGTATTTTCTGGATATAATCCTAAGCTCCTTCAAACTTATGTGGCTATAATGACTTTTCAGGTTGTCCTTCCTCTCTCTCTTCATATGCTTCTAAATCCTTTTCCGTTCCTTGCTGGTTTTTTTTCTCTTTATTTTCCCATTCCTCTCTCTTTTTTAGTATGTCTCAGCTTTGTTGGGCTTATTAGCTTCCATATTAGTGTCTTAACTGTTTATTCTGAATTAAATTTGAAACTAAATTAAAAAAATACGGCCACTTAAAAAGAAAATGAAATATGGAACGTGATAATCATGTTGTGATTTTTTCTGCCATCATCCTGTCCTTTGTTTTCCTTTTTTCCCCATTTTCTCCCATTTTACCTGTCCAATTCAGCTGCTCTCTGAATGCACACATATCTACTTCTTTTTATAGCAGCCATTCAAGTAGGATGCTGAGACTTGTTTAACTCAAAGAGTAAACAATATAGAAAAATTATTATCTGAAATTAATCTGCAAACCACAGAAAATGTCATGTTGTTTTAAAAATAAAAAGGTTCAATGAAAAAATCTACTTTGCAAGTCAAAGAATAATTTACTGCTAGTAGTGTAAATGTATACAATTCCTCTGAGACTGAATTCTCCTTATATCATCACTTACATTTAATCTCACCCAGTGCTAAAAAGAAACTGAAGGAAAACCAGAACTAATTTTTACCCTCTGTGACTACCAGAAGATGGTGTGTTTTAAAAGGTCTCTCTGGGTGGCTGTGATGGCAGTTTGTGGAAAAGGTCCATGAAGCCAGAGCAGGGTGAGCACCACTCAGGTCCATTCCCCACCAGGCTGCACAGGACAGACAGCAGGCAGGGACAGATCCACAACCACTCTCCTTTCAGTTCCAACCCACTCCTTACACAACTGTTCCCCGTGCACCACCACGCTGCACTGGAGCCAAATTCCCCACGTCACGTGCTTCTTGCCATGGGCTTAAGGAAATTAATTAAATTCCCTGTCCAGGCCTCATTCTGCTGCCTTACAAATCCCTAAACTTGGGGTTGGTGGGTGGCATCCTTCTAGCTGAAGGGATGGATCAGCCCTTTTGCATCCAGCTTCTGAAAAGCGCAAAAGCATGGCTTTATTTAAAAGTCTTATCTTCAGAAAATAAGGTAAAATTCATTTAACAGACTAAAGATGGAGTTGCTAGATTTTCACATAGCCTAAGAATGCTATTTCTGGACTATCCTCATAAAGTTAACTTTGGTGCCAGTACTTTACTTCATCTGATAAGTTCTTCTTCACCTAAACATAAAAATGAGTAGGTAAGATCTCTACCACCAACACACATTTCAGGATGCGCACCCAGGGTGTCTCCTGGACAGCCCACACAGAGGCAGGAGCCAGACCTGAGAGCTCCAAGGGGCTGAAGGACCTCTGTGCTCAGCTCCAGCCAGCCCCTCAAAGCTGCTGCAGCCACAATGTCCTGCTCACCCCTATTCACATACTCTGCCAGAACAGTAAGTGGGAGCCAGCAGAGCTAAAGGGCACCTAATGCACCCTGGGGCCCAAATTTTCACCAATAAATGCAAACATGAGCATAAATTCTCTACTTATTACTACACTGAGATGAAGAGAAAGTCCATGTGGCTTTGCTCTGCTCCACACAGAGAACGCAAGCTGCCATTCTCGGATGCCTTCCTCCGGCACCACACAGTGTACAATCACATGCTCTGCTCATCCACTTGAAGTGGGAGACAGGCAGAGGGTGACGTCATTTTCACTACTTGAAACTCAAGATTTATTCAGACTTAATCTTTATATGTACCCAGGTTGGTTAACACGAATGCACCAGTTTGAATTTCAGATTTATACAAAAAGTCACTCTATGGCAGTTAATTGGATACTATGTGAACACTGCCACAAGTTCTCTTTTTCAAGCAAAGGCAAATATACTGTCTTATCCTGCTAGGAGGACACATGGAAAAGGATGCTGCTTTCTGAATAGCATGTTATCAGAGGTACAATTCAAGTAAATAAAATCTGTCTTCTCTCTATAGGACAGACTGAAAGGGTGCGTGGAGAGGCAAACACAATGTAACTATATATCACTGGTTGTTGTCAAGGTAACTACAGGATTATGATTTCAGACTAAAAAATCATTTCACATATCTTCTAAGATACCAGTCTTCAGCCAGTCATTTGATATCATCTCAACTGGAGGAATAGCCTGAGTAAGATTCTCAGGAGGACCACTCACTACATCAGCCTTGTAAGACATGCACTGTATTTTTTGACATCTCTCTCTACTAGCCATGGCCTATGATTTATAAGCATAAGGCCTTCATGGCACTGGAGATGTGCTTAGCCTTCTGCATTCAGAAACAAAACTCTTGAAGGAAATCTCATTTGAAGACTTAACTTAGCCTGGGGTTGAACAATTGATTTTGCATAATCTCAAAGTAAACAAACAAACAAACAAACCAACCCACCCCCCCCCCCCCCAAAAAAAAAAAAAACAGATTTATGGAATCACAGAATCAGAGAATCACAGAATGTGTGGGGTTGGAAGGGACCTTTGGAGATCATCTGGTCCAACCCACCTGCTAAAGCAGGTTCACCTAGAGTAGATTGCATAGGAATGCATCCAGGCAGGTTTTGAATGTCTCCAGAAAAGGAGACTCCACAACCTCTCTAGGCAGCCTGTTCCAGTGTTCTGTCACTCTCAAAGTAAAGAAGTTTCTCCTCATATTCAGACAGGGAAAGTAGTCTCAGACTCAGATGAAATAAACGTTTTCCACAGGACATCTCCATTTTGTGGAATTTTTAAGCAAAATCTTGTTTTAAACAAAATACTTGCAAAATTCTCTTTAAAAAAAACAAATCCTTTATAGCATACATTTGCAAATCAACACAAAGAATTATAAGCGGCAGCTTATTAATTCAATAAGATTTTAAGGTCTAGATTCTAAAACAATTATTATCCTTGATAGCACAATAGTCTGATACATAAGAAACCCAGAACTAATTGGGATGAAAAGCCTTTGATACAGACTGACCTGAACCAAGTTAACACATTTTTGGTCAATCTCTTCTGCAACTGGGGTACTTTCCCTGTTTTATTTTGCAGATATGAGTGCAAAAATGTTTCTCTCCCTCTTTCACCAATAAACAGTCCCATCAAAACAGGCAAATCTCTAGAAAATATTCCGCCTTCATGAAAAATTGTTCCTGTTAGACCCATGGGATTTTTACATGGACTGAATTCCAAGTATGAAATACAAACTAGGAGAAAGCCTGCAAGATTTTAGATTGGAAAATGAATTTTTCACCAACCCCCAGTTCAGAAGCCCCCAACTGCCACGACAAAGTTTTGAACAGTAGAAATTGGTTTTTTCCTTATACTATTTTTTTTCCTTTCTTCCCCTCCAATGTACACAATACCCTTTGTGCTAAAAAAGAAAAATAGTTTTCCTATATTTAACTGGCACTTCTTGCATTTGAGTTTGTGCCCATTGTCTTTGGTTCTGCCACTGGGCATCACTGAGAAGAGCCTGGCTCATAACTCATTTAAGAACTGAGACATCCATTCAGAGCTTTGATTCTTTGCCATTAAAAAATGGCCCTCAAAACACAACTTAAGTATGGACATGCTAGTGTTGGCCCTTCGGAGGTGCAGATGCTCCTCTCTGGCCGTGCTCCCTCTGGAGCCTCGCTGTAGTGCTGCGAGGATGAAGCTGACAAGGAAAGACCGGCACTGCTGACACGCTCAGGTGGACCACAATCTGCTGGTTCACATGCAGCTCACACCTGGAAGGATACGCGCACAGCCTGTAAGTTCTTCAAATACAGGCTCTGCCTTTCCCACGTTTACTTCAGGCCACAAATTCTCCATGCTCTTGGCAGCTGGATCCCTAGCACAGAAGCTGATGGCATTTGCACAGAAAATATTCTACTCATTGTAAGCAAATTAACTTCTGAAGACCTACATGTAACCCATAGAAGCTAGGACTACATAAAGGAGGTCTTGGAAGAAAGATATGAAAGCAGTCCAGAGAGAGAATAAATTGCCTTTTTCTTGGCTTTGCCTTTCAGTATTTGGTGGCAATTTTCTTGAGAACAGACAAGGTCTGGAAACAGCACATGCAACTTGCACGCAACCACTGCTTGGACTGAACAAAATAATGGCATACTGTGGGAGGTGTCAAACCCAGGAGCACCTCTATCTGAACACTGCTTGATAGCATGGCACTACAGGTACATAAAAGAGGATCAAATTCCTGTAAAGGGGTGAAATGGCCTTTCAGAGGCAATTTCCTTTTGAAATTCCATTTCTCTGGTTTGCCTTCAATAGGGCAGCATAATCAGCAAAATCCTAACCTTGGAGCTCTAGTCCCATTAGTCACACAAACCTCCGATGATTTACAGTCAGAAAATCATTTCAAGACATCTGAAAGGACTTGCTATTCTGCCTACAGCTACACCTGTGCACTTCTTTGTCTCTATGTTTCAATTAGAAATAATTTCAATAAGAGAAAATCATGTTTCCTAGTGGCAGAGCCTGTTAATGAAATATGTTTCACATTTCCAATGGAAATGGGAATTTAGGAAACCAACAGGCAGAGCTTGTGCCTGCTTTATGAATACATTTTATATTTGAAACACTTTATCTCCATCTCACTATTCAGAACTGCAGCTTATCTTTAGCTCTGTGAACCACACTCATATTGCTCTTAATGTCTGAAATGCCACTCTTTTAACATGACAACTCAATTTCTAAGGTGTCTTAAGAAACACAAAAAATAGGGGATTCTCTATTATTTTAGTTGTCCACAAGCACTGAGGGCGAAAACCTTGTAACACATTACACTGAAAGTCAAAAGGAAAGCAAAAAGGACACAAGCAAGAAGGCTCAATAAATTTGTCCATGTTTTTGAATCAGAGTATTACGTAAAACAAGCAGAAAAGCAGGACAATTGATTTGCAAGCTGTTCACCTAAATGATTTTATCAGAGGGCTCTGAAGATACCTTTCCATGAATTAAAATCTTTTCTGCTTAATATGGAGTAAAAAGTCACCAGTTTTACAGGGGAAAAGATGTAAGTGCTAACAGCACAGATAAACCATATTAGCCCCTGTGTTAGTTACTTGGGCTCTAGGAAGGGGTCTTCCATCCCTTGAGCACGTGGAGGATCCATTTCTTACAGACTTGGCTAGGTTTAACACAGCCATTATTTTTCAGATTCAAATATTTTCATATGGCTTGAATATACTTGATACGAGCTTAGATGAGGCTACAGAAAGAAAGGAAATTGTAATCTTTACGGCAAGACTTCTCTACACTTCATGAAATGACAAAGCAAAAGAGCTCTGCAGTTCCACAGAGGGTCCTGAAAAGTGGTACACTGTCAGATCGAAACTTCTTTACTCTTCTCTCTTATCACCACTCTGTCTTTCAAGATGTCTTCATGAGCCTGGCATTCAGTTTGTACAACTCTGAGGGCAGTCCTTGGCCTGCCAAAGCTAAATAATGGAGATAATGCACTAGTATGAAAAAAGAAACCACATAGATGGAAACTGCACTGTTACTGCTAGGAAACTCTTCAAAACAATCCTGCAGGTCTTTCAGCATCAGCAGCCGTGAAGAAAGGATATGCCAATGGCAGGATGTGGTAGAAAGGACAGAGTAGCCACATCAGGTCTTGCCACAAGCTCAGGATGTTATGGTTTTACACCTCAAAACTACACTATGAAAAGCAAATCTGACGTGAGCAAGCATAAACTCACACAAACTTATGCACACTTACAAAAAATATATCTCAACCACAAGTATTTTCTACTATTTTTGACCAGTTTGAGGATGACTTCCATAACAGCATCATACCATGTCAAAGAAAAAGTCCCATGTGACATTTTAGCACATCTTAACAAGGCATTGGTTTTTGCTGAACTGATTTCCACAACTCTGACCCATGTGCTGGGAATACCACCATTGACTCTTGGGCAAAAACAAAACAAAAAAGTTTGGAAATTTGGGAATCTCTTAGCAGCTGGCTTTCTCTAGCCCATAGGGAAAGCAAACAACAAACGGTCTGGTACAGAGCAGAAAACCATGGACTGTTTTGTTAAAACTGGTGCCTGACATACAGAAGCATCAGTGGAGTAACCACCCATGAGAGTGATATTCTGCAATTATGCTTGGTACCTATCAGCTAGATTACTCCTTCTTTTGGGTAAACTCTTTGATCCCAGATCTGCAATAGCAACAAAAATCTCCTTGCTTGTTAGCAGTTTATACTGCAAAAGAGAGGAAGAAAATTTGTCATCTCCTTATTCCCTGGCTAAGCCATATGTAGCACAAACATCCCAAGAGAGAGCTCTAGGAAAAAGCCAGGCTTGTTGAATGCATGTGAATTGCAGTGTTTTAAAGGTAATATTGTTCCTCCTACTGCTTGGCCCACGCCGTCTTGATGTGGGTCAGACTGTAAATGACACAATTTGGTTGCCACCGTGCTAACTTCGCATTCCTCTGACTCCAAGGGAAGAAAGTCTCTTCTTTCTTTCTCACCTGGCTTCAAATAGAAGTCCCATGAAGGCTGTGGATTTAGCACATAGTTTTATAATTGTGGTTTTGTTTGAATTGCCACAAAAATGTTGGGTGAGATTAAACACAGACTTCTCCTTTTGAAGCGGTCTGTCCTTAATATGATTTTTACACCATGTTTTCTCACTAACTTTTAATTTTTTTTCTCCTTTGAGTCTAGTTGCAACTCCAGCTCCTACACTGCAGTTGTGGGAGCGTTTCCTGGGTACTAAGTGATATTTATGCACAAACTTTTGCTAATTGCTGATTTCATTGGCATTCATGAACCTATGCTGGAATGAATGAAGCTTTCATTCATGTTTATATATTAGTTTCCAACATTTGTATGTTTATAATCATCAGGCTACAACCAGCTTTCATTTGCAGAGATGCAAACTGAGAGTAACTGAGTCAGGAGATATATTCTATTGTGTACATGGAAACATTTTTCTAGTATCATTGAGAGTTGAGTTTATCGCAGAAACTTCCCAGTTCCATAACTCAATGTAGTTTGTTCAGGACTGGTAACTATGGTTATGGCTACATTAATGAGTGGTTTGGATCAAAAGAAGTCCATCTCTAGAGCTCATTTTGTGCTGGGGACCTGACACAGGCACTCTACAGGTCTTTAGGATTCCTAGTTCAGATAAGCTCTAAGTTTGCTCATGTGCACTAATGCCCTATTACTACTGCACCTCCCAGGCTAGTTCTGTCCAAAGCGAATCCAGGTCAGGACCTGCTGTGCCCTTCCTGATGCGAACCCACACTCAGTGAGCGGGCAGCAGCTGAGTGTTGCCTGAAAAGTGCTCTCCTGATCTAACTAACAAACCCTCTAACACAGACACACCCTGTGCGCAAATTTGAGACTTACACAATTAGAATATCTCTGTGGCAATCCCTAGCCACCAACAATTTTCCCAGCCATATAATTGCTACTATTAACAACACAAGTTCCTGCTTTAACAAATGGAAGCAAGATAAATGCCCACATCATTCTGGCTTCTCCCAGCTTTGTGATTCAGAGCGTAGCAATCTGTTGCCCTTGGTCTTTTGGAAATAGTGCCCACGTGATAATTTTAATGACAATGCAGCACTTCTGGTCTGTTCTGGATATCTGAGGGCTTTGATTGCTTTACCATCAAGGCAGTTCTGATGGTCAAGTGAATTGGGTCTAACATGCCCCAAGGACCTGTACTTAATTCTCCTCCAGTCGGCTACACACCTCCCTCCTCACTCTTTACACTTAGCAATAGGTAACTCAGCACAGAGACCTGAAACCTAGGAGAGTACTGGAATTTCTGGTGTAGCACCATGGGGGAGGGTGGGTGGTAGGAAGAGTTGATGTGAGACATTACTAAAATCTTCCGTGTCCTTCAGCATTGCTGCTTTGTAGGGGGATGGCTGAAACTGTCTTCCTCTCCAATACTCTACCATCTTTCAACATCGGCTCTGGTTTGAATGCCTCCAGCATGGGAAAGCAGGATTCCTGCCTCCCTGCATTCAGAAATGTTGTCTGACCTTCCTTCATGTCTTGCCATGCTGCAGCAAAAAAGCATCACCTGTGTGCATAGCTTTTTTATTACTATCTTTTATCTCCTCTGAAACTGTTAACATGTTATTGCTCATCAGCTGTTTCATAGTAACCGTTTATGTACAACCTTTCAACCTCCCTTCTCTCTGAAATAAGTGTAAACTGTGTCAAGTAGAACTACTTACCCTTAGATAGCAGACAAAGCCCCAGACAAGACAGTGGGCCAAAACACTAATTACATGCATTCAACAAGTCTAGCCTTCTCCCGGAGTTGTTTTTGAGGATGTTTGTACTGTGTATGGCTCAGCTAGGTAACAAAGAGAAGACTTTTACTCCCTTTTGCTGTCTAACCTGCTAATGAGCAAGGAGATTTTCCTTGTTATTAGAGAACTGAGATCAGGATAGCACCAACTCATACAGTTGTCCATAGTAAAAGAAGGACAGCTATCCTAACCCTTGACCACACCGGCTGTCCAGCAATACTGTTTTGAGTAGCTCTTCTTCAGGAGTCCAATATTCTAGATGGAAACATTTTCTGTAAGCAGTTTTTTTCATATGGGCCACAGAAAATGCTCAAAAAAAAAAAAAAAAAAAAAGGCCAAAATAACTGGTAATGTTTCTACAGGGTGACTGAAGAGATGTGAACTGTAGCTTTTGAAAAGGTGAAATACTTGCACAGCTTAGTCCTGTTCACAGTATCTACACACACATCTCATTACAAATGCAATATGCAACATGCGAATTCATCGATAAGCAATAAGACAGGACTGCTGCTCAGACTCACACAGTTCCTTCATAATGGATAATGCACTTACAAATATAAATATCTCTCAATCAGTGAGAAATTCTGAAAAGCCAGTACTCTTCCAGTGTGTTTTTAGACCAAATCTATCAAGGCCTGAGATTACTAAAGCCTCAGTCATTTCAATTACAATAAGGAACAACTTCAGATACAATTTCATCTTCCTCAATCTGCCAATTGTATCCTGACAAAGTTTATAACTGAAGGTTAAAGCTTACTTAATTCAGAAAAATCAAGAAAGACTGCAGCTCTAGAAGAGCCTGTGATCACACGGATGTGAGAAATTAAGACAGACCCTGGTTTATTCAGCTTTATGCAGGTCATGTGACATAATTAATTCCAAATGATTTTGGTCTCTGTACAGAAACTTCCAGCAAAAGATTTAAATGATGCAATAATTACCTTTTTCCTTTCATGATACTTCTGACTATGCCTTAATTTATGATGCTTTTAACTAGCATACTTGTATCCTGAGGCTATGATGGGTGCACATTTATTTAAGTCAAAAGATAAATCTTAATGAAAGGTTTTTTTACACAATAATTAACGTATTTTGATCATCATAACAGTAATTATTAGACACACAAAAACAGAATCAGATCTCAGCAGAAGCCATGAAGGGTGGAGTAGCAACACTACCCTATTATTTTGCCAAAAATGATACATCAAAGTGGCAGCAGTGAATCATCGTACACTACTAGGAACTACACCCAGTAAATCCAAGAGATGGAAATATTAGATGCACTAACATCCGTCATAAACTGCAAATTACAACCACACAGCAGATAATATGCAATATGCCTTTTCTCATAGTTACTGAGGCATGGTTTCCTTATGCTACTCCCAATACAATAGCGCTCAGATTAAACAAAACAGGAAAAAAAAAAAAAAAAGCACAACAACAAACAGAAGAAGCAGCATAAAAACATAGGAATTCTGACTTGATATAAAAGGTCGATCTATTTTTAAGAACATAGTTTTATTTTGTGAAGGATTAAAAGCTCTCACCATTTGTCAGATAACACAGCTGGGCACCCCTTCTTTTAGAAACCTCATACCTCCAAAAAACGCACTTTTTTAATGGAATTATGCACATGACAGGCGGCAAGACCAGCAGTGAAAAAGAACGCACCCACTGTTACCTGCTGTCATCCTCCCGTTAGCAGAAATTACTAGTATTCTGATGTTCTGCCCAGCTATTAAATTGTTGTGCCCAAACACACGTACAAGCAGACTAACTTGCAGCCAGCCCTTTTGTAATCGCACACAGTAAGGAAGTCAAACAGAACTGAAAATATTTTTAAAAAATATCCTACTCATCTTACCTCTGTGTCAGATTTACTTCAAGAATTAGTTTCCCCAAACTAAAAAATCTTACACAAGAGTACCTCTACTAAAAGAAGATGCCAGCAAAAAGAGGGGAATAAAGAGTTCCTTAAAGAAAAGGATGCAGTATGGTACCTTTTCCAGTCAAAGTTTCCTCTTGTATTTTCCTCACCGCTTCTTGGCCTTCAGTCTCACTGTTTCCAGCTGTTACAATACAGAAAATGGAAAATTAGTGATGCAATCAACTTAAGGACAGTGCATATAAGCACGCCACTATGAAGAGATAACCACAGTGTAAAACTGGTACAAAGTCTTAAGTGAGAAGGCTTGATATGTTATTGTCAGTCAGCACAGGTTTTCAAAGAGCTCTGTACAAATGCAGTGTTGTTCACATTAATTCTGCGTGTTTATCTCATTTATTCATACAAGATGTGACCATCTGCTGGCTGGATCAGCTGAATTGAGATACGAATCTGTGAGCCAAGTGAATTATATCACATCCAGATTCTACAAAAGCTTCACTATAGGTTAGAGCAGACCTCCCCTGACTCTTTTTCCAAAATGAAGAATTTCACAGTTGGAGGAAAGGCCCCACTACCCTGGCCCAAACACTCAGGAAAAGTTTTACCAGCACTAACAGAAAATGTGATCAAACATCAAATAAATGCCTTTTGTGCCATTCAGCTTGGGTGGACAGTTAACAGTTGTCTGGAAATTGTTTGATAATAATTTATATCAAAGGACAAAATAAAAGCATAAGCAAAATATTGTGCTTGGTGGTACAAGTTAATTTTTTTTAATGAAGTTTAACATTCCATTTATCAATCCACGAATATTTTTGACAGCATGAGGCACCAAAATATCTATTTTTTGTTATCTAAATTGTATATAAATGCTGATATTTCTTATTAATTTCATGAAGTTGCCTTCTCCATTACCTGGTTATACAAACTTCTGCCTTGATTTCTATATAGGCTTTATCTTGTCCCCCTTGACAAGTGTCCTGTCCTCTCATTCACTGGTTAGCTATGCAGCAGAAATTTCAGGTTTTCCACTTTTTTTTTCTCACTTCTATTTTTTAGTGACAGAGAATGAGCTCTATCAAAGGTTAAGGAAAGAATCACAGAATCACAGCATCACAGAATAAGTTGAGCTTGGACGGGACCTCAGGAGGTCATCTGGTTCAACCTCCTCCTCACATTATTTGGTGCACGCTCCTATTTATTTTAAGATGTTAGAACATGCTTTATAGTGCTATTAAACTGGATTAATTTGATCTCACAGATAATGTGTTCAAAAAGTAGGAGTAAGCCCTTTGAGACAGGTCATGCGTCATCCATCGGCCACACTAGCTGCAGGCTCGGAGCACTGAATGGAGATTTTTGGAACAACCCAATGACTTTGAGGGGGTAGGCTAAGGCATTCTTTGGAGGATGGAGTTTTTGCTGTGGTTCTGCAGTAAAAACCAATGATTTGCAGCACATCTCTGTTTTTATGTTATGTAAGAAGACTCATTATTTATGTAAATAGACAAAATAAAGGCATTTACCATTCCAGATAGCAAAGAGAAAATAATTCTCACATGAAACCTGAAATCATACCGGTCTATAACAGTTCTCTATAACTTCCATTAACTCTGGAATTATATTGCTCAGAATGACCAAGAAGGAAAGAAAATAAAAAAGAAACAAGCAAATAAATGAACACACAGAAAAACGCAGACATTTGCAGTATACTCTTCTTGCTGTTGTTATTTTTCCCCTTTAAAGCCATCCAGCCTTATACAGAACAGAAACATTCAGCTTGGTACTAATTTCCAGATATAGACACAGCATCAACAAACAAACCCTAAAGTGAAACTGTCATTTCTGGGGAAATCTGTGCACAGGAGTTATGGGCAAGGGATCAATTTTCCTCACAGTTTCACCTCAAGTGATGTACTAGAGTAAGATTTCAAACTCAGTGTGTTATTACACCGGATGGAGTTAGGCTAGAAACAAAACCACTTTGACGCCAATTCTGTGAAGGTCTTATTTGATTCCTCTTTCATTCAGCACTCTGCATGCAAAGAACAGGCTTATTAAAGCCTCCAGTGTCTTGATTTAACTCTCAGTATGTTTACTTAATTTGTTCTTTTAAAAGAGCTTGTGTTCACAACAAATTTTAATTTTCTTTATTTTGCTGTTACATAAATGGTTATTCATTAAAGCTCAGTGCCTTCCAAATGAGCTCATTTATTCATATTTGCATATTTTTCACTCTAGACCACTGGGAAAAAATAATTATTTTGCTAAACAGTAATTCTGAATCTCTGTTTCCAGCCTGATTCAACAGAGAATTTAAAAAACAGTTTCTGGAGGCCTGAGTATCACAAAATTGAAATAACTTCAGTTAAAGCTGTGACTGTAATAGAGGCTTTTGAAATACTTCTTTCAAAGAAAGTCCTGTAAGAAAGAATAAAGACACTGAGCCAATGACCAAAATCCTTAACAAAAGTTCAAAGACACCAGTATAAGAAAGATACCATAAGTCCGGGAGAGTAAACTGTGCTTCTGAGTTAGCTTAAGGAGATCAGCATCCTCTTGCTGAGGATGGGTGGGAGAGGAAAGGGCCATGCCACTGTTCTACTGCTTCTCTCCTGGTAGATACTTCTGCCACCCTTGAAGCAAAGTGAGTGGTAGGCATGAAGAAGAACAAGCCCCTTTTAAGAACCACATTAATTATTTGAAATTCATAAATACATTTAAAGTCACCAAGCTAATGCAATAGGCTTTAGGTTAGAAAAAATCAAAAATAATTTGTGTCTTCTTGATGAAGATGAGTTACTGAAGGTCACAGCTTTCAAGTGCACTGAACCGGAGTACATGGTCTGAATTAAGGATGGGGACAGTCTACTACACGAGGGTCAAATTCTTACCACTCTCAGCTGGTTTAGATCCTCAGCAGCATATTTGCAGTGAGTCTTTAAAAAACTTTGTGATACATAGGAGAACCCTCTGGTTGGACTTTTTCCCAATGACTCACCATAATTTTCACATGTTTGACGTGCCAGAATTCATCCATGTCAGAATTTATCCATTTTAAGCACTATAACGTCTGTAGTGTAAGATCTGCCTACTCTGTATTAAAGTGGTTTTAAGGGGAGGATAAGAATGGGAAGACAGATCATGTTTTTTATATGCAGTGAGGGAACCTGAACAAAAGCTTTGAGAAAAGGGATTCGATGTCTTGAGAGCTTAGATCATCAAAGTACCCCAAACCGTAATAAATTTGCTTTTCATGCTAATTTAAACTGTCTGTTGGGAACTCAAAATAGATATAGTTGTCTCAATAATTGTCTATGCAAGCTGTTCAGTGCCCTATTTGTTGTTTTTCTTCTACTTAGTCCCCACAGAATACTGAAAAAATCAGGTGAGACTGGTTCAGAAACAATGCTGACTACAATCAATTCTGAAAATAAAACTAATGACACAAAAATTTATTCAAGTCTGAATGGATGCACCTGTATAAAACAAGGTGACATTTGAATGACATGGAAAATCCTAATTCTTAGCATAAAACTGAAACTCACGTTAAAAAAAAAAAAAAAAAAAAAGAAAAAGAAAAGAAAAGAAAATAGATTTAAATACAACTTTTAGTCCAAAAAATTACTCTTGTCTTCAACATTCATCTACACAAATACCTCAACATTTATCTAAAACTGTCACAGAAGTATATAGACAAATTTTTATCAGTGCCAATAGGCTTTGGATCTTACCCTAAAGGTTATGCTCCATCATCTTAATCACTTAAGTAGATCCAAACTCTAAAAGTTATTTCAGGGATTTCAATAGAATTATCACAGAGGACTGCTCAGCCTGAATAATAATGACAAAAACACAGCCCATAGAAACACAGCTTGGCTGGGGAACATTTACACTATCACTAGTTAAGGGGTCCTGATACATCTCTATGTACTCTTTATGAAATATTTTTAATTTCTTTGAATGTGAAAATCTCTCCAAAAGAATAATAGCTATTCACACTCATAATTTATGGACAAAATTGATCCAAATAAAAAAGAAAGACCTTTTCCAATTGCTGTTTTGCAAAACTAGAAATTTGTAATCTTGACGTTTCAAGGGAAAATACTGCAGGGCATTATAAAGAACTTTAAAATAGTTTGTGAACAATGATGCAGCCTGTAGTGAATAAAACCACAAACCAGAGTTAGTAGGAGGAGAATTTCCCAGCTTTCAGCAAAGTAACACAAAAACAAAATACAAAAACGTTTTGAGATAACACCAAGAAGATGCAAACCACCCAGGACGTGGTGGTCCAGAGAAAGACCCGACACCTCCAGCCTGGAGCCTAAGAGCTGCCTGTGCACCAAGGCACCCTCAGCCTGCAGTGAACCCTGCTGTGGCAAACCCAGCACATCACCCCCCAGCCCTCCCCACGCACCCCAGCCTCTGACAAGTGCAGCCCCCTCCTTCACCAGTGCCTGGGGAAACTGTCTACTTGAGGTAAACACTCATCTCCTGAATTATTTAGCCATAATTATGTATCAGTTAATCCCTGAAACAATTAATGACTTTCCAGGGTTTGCAGCCTGCCCCATGGCCCTCCTTCCTCCCCTCTGACCACTTGAATTAACCAGACTTCAGATGTGGTGCCCAGACTCTAATGTATACATGTATCACCAGGATAAGCTTGGCAGGATGGTAATAAATTCTGTATAGATGTATACCATCTGATTAAGGAGTTGTAGAGGGTAATGGTTAGGTGTCTTTGTGCAACAGAATATAAAAAAGATTCCAACTGGAAATTCAAATTAAGGTGCCTCCTCAGAGTACCATAATCCTCATTATGACTGAAGAGGAACTGATTTCGTTGCAGTGCCAGCCTGAAGACAGGGCTTGCAAGAGTACCCACAAAGCCTCAAGAGAAAAACAAAGTTGCATCAGTTGATGTTATGAGGATTATGATTTTGTGAGTTTGCATGGCACCGCACAACAAATACCATGTTCCTAAGAGAGAGGAATGACTGCCCCCAAAAAGATCTGAGGATGAGAAATTTGAACTCAGTACAATATGAGTGATTTAAAAAAAAAAAAAGAAAAAATTGATAATGTCTTCAATTAAAAAAAAAAAAAGTCTTGTTTAGGAAAAAGGAATGTAGATCTTGAGTGTCACCCACCAAACTTCCAAGTCGAGAATTTGTTATTCAATAAAGCCAGGTATTAGGAAGTGACCTGGTATAAAAAAATCATTGAGAGAATGATACAAAGCTTCCACATGCCCAGAGACATCACACGTCCTTTGTCATCCTGTTCATCATACACAGCCACAATTAAATACGTGTGTTCTTGACATGAAAGGCAAAAATTTCATTCTAAGTGTTCCCTTTGAGTAAAGAAGCAAAACTGAATAAGGAAGAGAATGTCAGTTTGCAAAAGAGAAAATAAATCATCATTCTTGCCCTAGGCTTCAGAAACCCAGCTGTTCCAATGAGAAGAAGGTCCCTGTTTATCAAACCAAGTACCCTGTTTTCAGCAAAAACCTGTAGCAGGTACTTAAGGAAAAGGTATAAGTGACAGCATTAATTCCAGGAGTGGTATTTTCCAGCACACTTTCCCAGTAGCAAGAAGCTTCAAAGGGCACACCTTGTCTCTCAATGAATCTGTCCTCCACTACATCATCTAATTGCACTTTCAATTCATTCAAGCACTTGGCCACCAAAGTGTTCAGGGACAACAGGCTCTGTGAGTTTCGATGCACTTCATAGAATTCTAGAATCTGGCAATGGTTTGGGTTGGAAGGGACCTTAAAGATCAGCTAGTTCCAACCTCCCTGCAATGAGCAGGGACATCTTCCACTAGACCAGGTTGCTCAAAGCCTCAACCAACCTGTTCCTGAAAACCTCCAGGGATGGGGCATCCACAACTTCTCTAGGCAGCCTCTTCCAGTGCCTCACCAACCACACAGTGAAGAATTTCTTCCTCATATCTAATCTAAATCTACTCTGTTTCAATTTAAAGCCATTGCCTCCTGTCCTATCACAACATGGTCTTGAAAATGTCCCTTTCCAGCTTTCTCATAGGTCACCTTTAGGTACTGGAAGGCTCCTTTTAGGTTTCCCTGGACACTTCTCCAGGCTAAACAACCCCAGCTCTCTCAGCCTGTCTTCATAAGAGGAATGTTCCAGCCCTGACCATTTTTGTGGCCTCCTCTGGACTCATTCGAACACGTCCATGTCCTTCATACAGTGGGGGCCCCAGAGCTGGACACAGGACTCCAGGCAGGGTCTCATCAGAGGGGAGAACAGAGGCAGAATCGCCTCCCTCAACCCACTGGCCACACTCCTTTTGATGCAGCCCACTTAGTCACATTATAAAGTTGTACATCAGCAGGTTGTTTAGTTTTTTTCTAATTATTTTTTTGTTGGATGTTCTCTAGTTTGTGTACAATTAGACGGGGAATAACCACTTCTCATTCACATGCATAGTTATATATCACACCTTAGTCATCTGTTTGCCAGCGGTAGAACCTTTGTTTATTAGCTCTGCCTTGCACAGAGCCATCCCATTCTCCTCACCCTCCCTCTTTTTTTTGCAGTTTGACTAAACTCCTTTTGATTATTCACAAGAGGATGAACCTATGATTTCTACAAAGGAAGAGGGACTCTTCATGTCCTGTTTTCATCTTCTTTCCTGCTAAGTAATAAGATTATATTTGCCTTTATGACTGGCATTAAATATCAAATATGATGTGCAAAGAGCTTTCAACAGTAAATCACAATTTAGATTCTATATAAATATATATACATAGGTGTGGTTGTTTCTCCTCATATGTAGTATTAATATTTGCATTTACTGACACTGTATATTTATCCATTCCTTCATAACTCAGTCATTCAACATTGTGTGAACTGTTCCCCGTTCTTCATAGTGGTTAAGATTTCACAAGGTACGTTTGGGGACCATCCAGTCCCACCTCCTGCTACAGCTGGTTACCCTGGACCATGTCCAGTCAAGCTTTTAGTATCTCCAAGGATGAACACTCTCTCGGCAGCCTGTGACAGTGTTTGACTCTCCTCAACATAAAAAAAAAGTGGAGGTTTATGCTTCAATGAAATTTCCAGTGTTTTGGTTTGCGCCCATTCCCTCTCATCCAGTTATGGGCACAACTGAGCAAACCTTGGCTCTATCTTCCTTACTGTTCCCATCAGGTCTTTATACACATGGAAAATGTCCCCCTGAGCCATCTCCTCTGAGGTTGAACAGCCCCAGCTCTCTCAGCCTCTTCTTGTGTGTCAGAAGATCAAATCCCTTAATTATCAATAGTCAAATTAATTTGACACATCCATGCAAAATGCATCATCTCACTGCTCACCTTTTTTCTGTAACTATCTTTAATAAATGTACCGAACATATGCCTATGGGATCAGGAGTTCCTTTGCTCCAAATCAAAGCTTACAAATAACTCCTAAACATTGCTTTCTGTCTCCTAATCAGTTACTAATCTACAAGAGATCTTTCTCTTTTCTCAAGGTAACCTAGCCACTTAAAAATCTTTTGGCACAAACCTTGCCAAAAGCTTTTTAAAAATCAAGATTAAATTAATTCACACAGTTGTTAGATTCTTCAAAGCATTTAATAAATGCTTAACTAACAATTTAAACAAATGTCTAGAAAAAAATTGCACTAACTCTTCCAAAATTTATCATAACATATTAAACTCTGTATTTTTATAATGCCTGACATTTTTTTCAATATAAAAATCACACTCACTGGTCTATGCACAACATCCTTCCTAAAACTGCTCAATACTCATATTTGCCCACCACACACTTCTGTAGGAAAGATGATTTAAGGTCCTATGCAGAAGGCACTAGTCTTGAAATACTTTTATGCTATTGAGAGATTATGTTTTTAATCACAGTGGTTTGTTTTAGACGGTTTTAAATTCTTTTCTGATGGGTGGTACAGTATTTATATTGAGTTTATAATCATTGCTCTGCTATTTCTAAGCACTGTAACTTTTTTAGCTGCTCATTTTACACCCTTCTTTTAGAAGAGACAGTGAACAGCAGTTGCCTGTACAGAACACATTTTCACATTGAAGACTCATAATCCATTTGGCTGCTCCTCATAAGGATGTTTCTCCGTACCATTGATAAGCTTGTTTTCCTCTAGACTCTTCAAACTTTTATGCTATCCATTTTGAAATAGGCAGACCAGAACTCAACACCGCATTTAAGGTGCTGGCACACAAAGGATCCATGCAGTTGAATCAACTCATTGTCTATTTTATTTACTCCTTTTCTAAAATTTTCTAATATTTGTTTTGGTTTCTGCAAGCTATTGAACACTGAGTTTTCATAGAATAGTTTAATCCAAAGATATTCCTCCAAGATGATGACAGGATCAACAGAGAACCCATCATTTCTTTTTCTGGAGTTAGGAATTTTCCCCATGTCCATCACTCCATATTGACCTATATTGAATTATACATGCCTTTTAACACTCAGCTTCTTACGGTTCTTCTGCAGTTCTTCACACACGTCCCTGGTCTTTATTACCCTGAATAATTTATAATAATACAATGTGAAAGACTTGTCACTTCACTATCTGGTCCTCCTCTAAAAGTATACATTGAAAGCACAGGTTCTAACACATGTCCCTGTTGAACTCCAGTGGTAACACCCTCTCTACTAAAAAAATAAACCTTTATGTCTACGTTCTGTCATAACATGCAATGTTATTGTATGAATGTAGTGACATTAGTACTTATCCTTTGGGCTGTGTACCATAACAGCATTTGGAATTTTGCCTTAAGTTTACTAAAAGTCCAAACAAACCATATCAACCCAAATCTCTCTCATCCACTTGATAGTTTAGCTCAGTTAATCAAAGTATTTTACTATGCAATACACCTGCACAGTCAATTGAGTTACATTTCTACTTTAGATGATTACTGTCCAAAAAAGAATTCTTGTAGTCTGTCTTTTCAGATATTTGTCTCTATTTTAATAATAGTTTCAAATGTCCCAAGGAATACTGTAAGGAGTTTGTTCATAAATAAGTAGTCTTAAACCACAACCAATTATAAAAGAAACCTATGCATTTTACAGGTGGGATGTTAAAAATGAATGAACGTAAACAAATACATATTTTTTTTAAAAAGGGAAGAGTCTTTTTAAAGCAAGGACAGTGACTCTGTTCAAACAGAACTTAGGGACCAATATGCTCGATGAAATTATTATGGATTTGGAAGTCTGTGTGGCTGTGTACGGCTGCATGCACATGCAAAGCGTATAAATAACAGACAACACTGTAAGTAGAGTTTTTCATAACCCTGATTACAGTGTACTGATACATTAAAAACTGAACTGAATGACAATTATAAGGCAATCTTTATGCATTTTCTCAATGAAAAAGGAAAACATCATCCACTTTTAAAAGGCTGGTTACATTTTGACACTTCTTGACTAACTCTACAACTCATTCAGTCCTAACAAAACCTGGCCTAAAATTAGGAAAATAAATACTTTTATAGAAAAAATTATAAGTCAGGCTCCTCATACATCTATGTATGGTGAGAAAAGACTATTAAATTACTCCATATAAATTTTTAGGAATTGAAATTAAATCAAACCATCTTTCAAAATGAACAATTGCACCAGCTTGATACGGTTTAATTCTCCTTCTAAAGTCGCTTTGCAGTATTATACAATATAAGAATTGTCTGATTTATAGTGCAGAGAGTCCAGCTTGAAAATTAGAAACTAATGTGAATGAAAGAGATGACAGAAATATCTCTTACTTGGTCTCCTGCAGGGCTTACAGAGGTCACACGCAAGTGCTGAGTTTGGTGATGGAACTACATTTGTTTATGCCAAAATTGCATGGTTCAAATAAGTCACTTGAATATATATACACATATATATAAAGATAATGAGACTGTTTGCTTCAGAATATGAGCCAGTCTTAGGAAATTGTGACACCGACATACTCAGACACTAAAGATTGATTACACTGTCCTGAACCTGGTGTTTTATACCAAGCAGCATATGTGTAACATTGTCAAGCTGGAAATCTTTTGATTTTCATTCACCATTATCAGACAGGATTATCAAAGTTTCTATATTAGATATTATCACACATTTTTTTTCCAGCCTTCTTTTATTATTATACTGAGAAAAAGGTCTCTCTTTTAAAGTCAACAATTGTAACATGCATTCACAGAATCCTCTTAAATTAAACCCCAGTGATGAAGGGTGGAAGGAATATGAAGAGTTTATGCTTCTAGTCAGTCTAAATTCAGATACACAAAACACTGTGAAACGGAGCTGAACCTACTGGGTTTTATGACTGGAATGTCTTGTTTTTCAATGTCCTTGCTGTTAAGAGCATATTTATTTGTAAGTGCGCACGAAACACCATCTTCAGTGTCAGTCACTGGTCAGTAGGCACCAAAGACAGTGTGTCATTTCCCTTCTCTCTCTGAAAATGAAATTGCAGGATTATTTATCAAGCAGTAAATTGCTAGGAGGGAGCAGGAGCTCCCAGTGTGGCTTCACTCTGAAGACTCACAACTGGCAGTAGCTTTCACAGTCTGTCATGAGATTTTCCTGAGTAAAAGCCCTGCTGACTGTGAGTAATGCTATCACAGCCTGGTAAATAGTCTCAATGAAATCTACCAAACAAATCCATAGAAAATTACATTCAGCATTTCAGGATTCAGGCCAACTTTTTTTTTTCCCAGCAAGAGCATCCGCAGGGGGAGACCATCAGTGGGAGAAAGGACTCGTGTGCACCAGCGCTGGGACTGGAAAAGACGAAGCTGTAGAAGCGCCATGCAACTGCTTGCTGAAAATGCTCTGGGTGAGCATACTGCCTTTTCACATGGTGTCTATCCATGTTCCACAAAGTAACACGCTTTCTACTTACTTGTTTTCCTCATTCCATTGGCAGACTGGATTTAAAAGTAAGTTACTCCTCAAACATTTACTCCTCTAAAATGTCAAACGGAGTCAAAATCACATCCATCACAAATGGTGAATCATCCTCACATTAGACCTTCAGGTTTGATTCATTTGCCTGCTGCAGGGATATCATTCTTCAGTGCTAAATATTCCCATTACTCAATCCTCGTAATGGGAAGGAAACAGTCAGTGAATGGGCAAGATTGACTGTGAGCTACACGAGCCTCCCTTGCAAGCCCAAATTCTCCTAACATCCAGACTTTTTTCACATAAGTTCAGTGTGAAAATGTTTCTAGAGTAGAAAGCTTGAGCACACTTGCTGTCTTATTTGAGGCTTAAATCTTTGCTTGTCTGGCCTGAAGCTGAATGTGTTAATGCATGCCAATGTGCCAGCAGGTATTTTAAGCATACTCTGAACACTTGGGGCCAACAGTTAGCAACAAGGATGGAAGGTCATTGCATTTAATGTGCTTTTGAGACTGTTTTAATCTTGCAGCTGGAACAAAGCCTGAGACTATCCATTCTACTGACAGGGCTTCTTTGCTTTGAAGAATTTCACAGGACAAGAAGATGGCTGTGACTCATCGGGCTCAGTGCTTAGGTCACTGTTTGCCTGAAATAACTGAATCAGTCGAAAATCTTACTCATCAAATGCTTCCTATAATTAATTTCATTAATTTACAGTTGTAGAGACTTGTAATGCAAATATTAAGGTCGGTACAATTGAAAAGTGAATGGAAGTGTGTGTATCTGTAAGCACCAGAAGAAAGAGTGGAGCAAAGATTTAAAATAATGCCCCTCATTGAAAATAAAGAACATGTTTCTAGGACACTGTTACTATGTTGTTTATGTCAAGGCCACAGCACAGAGGACTTGCCAGCAGATGACCATGCACTCTGCCAGCAGGAGGATAACATCCAGGTAGCAGCATTTCACCCATATCATTCATTACCTTTCCTGTTAGCCCACCCAGAAAATAAGTTATAGACACAGCCTGTATAGTCCAGACAATGAATAATGTACTAAGAGCTGACAACTCCTAAAGGATATAAAAGACCTGTCTGTAAACTGACCTGTCATTTCTGATCAAGCAGAACCACAGAGACAGGATAAGGACTCACTAGCTGCCGCATCTTTTGTCACACTGCACACAAGTGACACTCACCAGACGACATGAGCTCACACCTCTTGGTGCTTGTAAGAGTACGGGTGTGAGTGTGAGTGAATGAGATCTATGATGAGCTGAGTGTGAGTTGAAAAAAAACCCAGCTTATTTAGTGATTTTGTAACTAAATATCACCTTCCCTTTCCCAAACATCTCACAGTGAGTTTTGTTACACAAAATATCCTATGCAAAGAGAAGAAAATTGGCCTTTTTTCCCCACTGAGTAGATTTTTGCAGTCCAACATAAACACGAAAAGCTACTTCTTTAGTGAAATATTAATGCTGACATCATTACCTACATCTAGCTACACTAGCGACATCTATCATCTAGCCACATATACCAGCACCTGCTTGCATTTTGTAGATGTTTGGTTTTGACATATCTATTAAAACACGTACGAAGAAGTGGTATTCCACATTACACTCGTACAATTCTAGGGCAACTCCATTAGTGTTACTGACTGCACTAAGGAGACGTGGCTACTATGCTCTTGTTTATTGTTTGGTATGAGGGTTTTCTTGTTTATTTGTGGTTTTAAGATGTGTTTACAAACCTTAGAGAGAGCACATTTTGTATAAAAGCTAAATAAAATGGCATTACCGCTGTGCTAGTGTATTATGAAATACCAACATTCAGTGACTTTAGGCTGTAAAAGTTACAGTGTTTTAGGAAAAAATCTAGCTAAAGAAAGATGAAAGGACCAAAATGTAGCATTTTAAACATATGAGTATTCATAATGTTACATATAGGTTTATAACAATAGTTCTATTAGCGCATACATATACAGGTTGTTTCAAAAATATGGACACAATTTGAAGTCGTGATACCTTTGAAATTGGGTCCATCTTTTCGAAACACCCTGTATAATACAGAAAGCTTTCAAAAATAGGAAAAAAACATCTAACCAATATTGTCTGTAGTGGAGAGAAGAAATTGTAGGCTCAGGACATTTTTGGAGTTCCTACAGAAATTGACCCATCTTAACTTCAGATGTCTCAGTCTAACATAGTCATCTTTATAAAGTCTTTATTATCAATGGAGATAAACAGACATCTCCAGAAGGTGAGTTGTCCAGTCCATCTCAGACTGACAAAAAAGAACTTCTCATGGTATTTATTTCCTTGCCTTGCCTACTAAGGCCACCTACAGTGACAAACTGAGAAGTAAATGTTCGATATTTACATGGATGAAGTTACAAGGGCTTCCTCTGCCCTTATAATGCAGATCATCCCACACACTGGAATAATTCCTTCCAGGCTTTCATTAGATTTCCTCTTAATGAAGACATGCACCCTAACATTGAAGCATAGTCCATCCTCAGTAACAAGATAATAAAATATTTTTGTAATGCCCATATTTTTAAGGTTTTTCATGACCTTATTGTTAACTTCTTATATAAAGCAATCCAGTTGCTGCAAGTTTTGCAGAAAAAAAAATTTCATCCACTTTTCTTTGAGATCTTTCAAAGCAAAACATAAACCTAATTTTTACTTGTGCTAAATGCTAGCAAAACCCTCTCCTGCCTTCATCTGCCATATCTTTACTTATGCTGGAAAGAAAATATTCCTTAAAAAAAAAAAAAACGTTTCTGAAGCAAAATCCCCATTCACATTAAGAAAATAATTACTTTACCTATTATAACGTGCATGCCAAGTCTTGCCAAATGCTTCACAGTTTGGTAACCAATTCCTTTAGCACCTCCAGTCACTATGGCAACCTTTCCATTTTGTGTAGGGAAAACTATATTAAAAAAAAAATAAAATAATTCAAGGTTAGTTCATAAGAGTAAGATGATTAAGAAGTTAAGATGTATTTTAAAGAGGTGTAAGCTCAACAGATCACTCAAGCCAGGCCAATAAGCAATCTCAGAAGCAAACCCTGTATGGAAATAAAAACTATTGAGCATCCACCATTACTTACTATTTTCCAGTTTTAACAGTTCACAAATGACTGAGCTTAATAACATGAAAGACAAACACCCAGTTCAGAAAGTTTCTCATTTCTATTTGCATGCATTTCATCATCCTGCAGTGATCTGGTCTTTAAAATTTTCACCTTAACTTTGTTACAGAGGAAGGTGACAACTTTTACAAGTCAGCTCACGGATGGTTTACTTCATGCATACAGAGAAAAAATTCAACTGGCAGCATAATATCCTGCAAATTTCTTGGCTGACAACGGATAAGTCTCTACCAGCAACATGGAGGAAACAGCCAACACCTCAAAGATGATGCATCTAAAGAGCACGTCGGCTGACCTGATCTACCTGCATAACTGAGCACTCTCCCTCTTGAAAATCACAGGGACCTGGCTCCCAAAGGAAGGAGAAGGCATTTTTTTGCATAAAACCCCCACCTGCTTTTCCCATCCACCCCAGCCCTGTCCCACAGAGGCCAGCATCACCAATGCCCATGGCTGGCCACACACCACCTCAACCTCGCCAAGCACCCGTTAGCCCAGGGTGCAGTCCCCAAATCTCCCCTACTAGGGATGGCTTAGACCCACAGCCCATGTCTCCTGTGTCCCCAGGCAGCCCTCCAACTGCCCAATGAACCAAAAATGGCTGGGACAGATCTGACAGGGTGGTCACCATCCCACCTGCGCGCCCTCACACCAGCTATGGGCTGCCCAATGCACCCCTCCAAGATGGAGGGAGCCCTCCCGCCACAGGAGAGCAAAGGTCTTTTAACTGCTTGGAGGGGGCATGATTTAGGTCAAATATCAAACATTATTTTTTATGAGGTGGTGGATCTTTCCTGTGAAGCATTATGTGATGTCTTCAGGTGACTGAGGTGAATTTCTGTTTGCTTTTCAGAAGAGGCTGCTAGGTATTTGTACAGGGAAAACGGCGCTGAATATTTCATTTTGCTGTGATGCAGTGTCTGTAGGCCATGTTATAGAAAACAAATACTAAAAAAATGCCAACTTTCATTTATCTGGATTTCTAGGTTTTTAGGGGATTTCTTTGTTGTACAACACAAGCTCATTTTTTATAACGTTATGAAACACAGAACTAGCGCTCATACAAGGTGTTTTCTTCACAGCAACTTCAAAAAGGACTCAGATTTCACCTTTTCTGAAACACATAACTTTTTCCAGCACAATTCAACGTGAATTTCTGTTCTCTTCAGGTAAGGGCATAATTCTTCCCACCCATGCAGAGCGAAAATGGTTTGCAAGTATTTGAAAGTTAATTCCTATTACAGTGATAACCATGAATGTAAAATACATAAATCAGGTTAAATAAAATTTCATCAAGAGCTTTCCTAAAGGGTTCTAGTTTAGTTATAAGCAGTGTTGCAATTTCCACCAAAAATATTTCTTATAGAAAACTCTATGAAAAATTCCCACATTTTTTTGAGAGTTAAGCTTAGAAATTAAAGCTAGAATTGACACTAAACACTTAGGTAAATTGCCTGCTCTGGGTAGTATTTTTAAATTGTTTATTACTTTATCAGACTTGACCTTCTTAGATTATGTTTTCCTGGTCTGTTCTCCATCAGCGAAGCAGTAAAGGAAAAAAACCATGGTTTTGCAGTTTGCAAAATGCAGACAGAACATAAAGACTTTAAGAGGAAGAAAAATAAATGTTCATAGTGTGAAACAAGTTGTTGTCACCTCTCTGTGAACAGCCTTTGTGTCCCAGCGTTACTGGATACACTTGAAATTTGGCAAGGACAGATAATCTCAAGCCCTTTCAGACATGGAGTGAAAAATCAATGCCTGAATGATTTGCATCCATAAAAAGGGGGACCAGTATGTGCCCACTGTTCAACATTTCAGACCACGTGAAAAAAGGAACACATTGCCTTGTACCAAAAATGTGCTGAGAGAAGACAGGCCTTTTAACTACGAACAGGGCATTACTCTTTGTAAGACAGCAGACAAATCTGAAACAAACAGCTTTTTGAGCTAAGCACTCAGAAAGTTCAGGACTCTGAGAAATGAACTCTTGCAAAGAGTCAAGTCCACACTGCAAGAGCCATTCTGAGGAGCTGAACAGCTGTAAATCCATACAGGGAACACTGGCACTGCCTTGGGGTTAAAGCATGAAAGACCATTTCTGGTCATGACAGATACATATGTGAATTTTGCATGTGGCAACTACATATGTATTTGTAAAGAAAATGCCATCTACAAGGTAAAAATATTAACTGAAGTCCACTGAGTAATTTTCCTTTAAAGTTTAGCTAATCCAGTCATAAACTAGATTGAAAATTCTTCTGACACATGATAGAGTGAGTTGCAGAAATGTGAAGTTTGTATCCTTCCCAGAGCTCTCTTCGCCCATGCATCTTTCATCCCTGTTTCACCTGCCCATTTGGGTATAGAGTTGGGAGAAAAAAAAGGAAAATTAAGTCATTTCCATTTTTGTTTATTTCACTATATCTAGAAAAACATATTTCAACACCAACAAAAGGAATTTCCTCAAGAGAAATTGCATTCCTTTGGGCCTGAGTACCTTTCTCTTCTTCTACCTCCCCACCCTTCCTCTTGCTTCCTACCCTCACACCACACTGCCAACCTGATATTTGGACTTCACATGTTGCATACATGTCACTGCACCACTATGTCTTCTTATTCATTGGGTAGATATTTCAGTGAAAAATTAATTCACTTAGAAGAAAACGAATGAGAAAAAATGAGAAAAAGAACTCAGGACTAGGAAAGCGGCAATAACCTGAAAAAAAATGGGAGGTCAAAAGAGCAAAGTGGTAACAGGGATCACCGCAATTAAATGGTGTCTATCAGAGCACAATGAAAGAAAACACTCAGTCCTATCCTGTCCATGAGTGCTGCAAAGACAAGCACAGTTTTTGGTCCCAAAGGCCACTCAAGCCAGGAACATTACCAACCTGCAACAAAGAGCATGGCAGATGGACAGACTCCACCACAGAGATGCATTTGGTCTTACAGAGAGCTTTAAACAGGCCTATTTGCAACAGCTAGCTCCAAGGAACTAAGAAAGCAACCAGCGAGGGAGAAATGAGGGCTGCAGACACATGGATAAATGGCCGGTATCCATTTTATTTACAAGTACTGTGTACAGCTTCCACAGAACATGGTTTTGAATTGACACAAAACTGCATGACACATCTCAGCAAAAATGGGACACACAAAGAGAAAAACTTGAAATATAGCTTTGCAGTTAGGAAAAACAAACAAACAAAACAAACCCCCTCAATTAATTATTAATTTTGATTTTTATTAATCTTAAATTAATTTTAATCTGCAGAAAAGGTCTACTGTTTCCATCAAGACGGACACCTTCATGTAAAATGAATCTTTATGAAAATGGCACACTGTTACTTCTTACATCAACAAAAGTGGGCAAGATCGAACCCAGGCTGCATGTGTAAGCCACTGGCAACTACAGTGAAAGGCAGTTTATGGGTGCTCTGTTCCCACTAGGACTCCACCGTTGGGTACAGTTTGCAAAACGCCCACCTTTTCAGCCTGAAAATATCTCTTCCACAATGCAACCAAACAGCAAACTTGCAAAGCAGACCTGGGCTGAGCCTGGTTTTCCAGCAGATACTGGTTTACTTTGTGTGAAAGGTTGAGCCGAGCGTGGCGGGAGGCTGGGAGCCCCCCCAGGCAAGAGGCGGTGGGGACCCACCAGCTTTGCCACACCAAGGAGGTTCCCTCTGGCGCTTCTTGCACCTCATTTAAAACACCCCAGCTCACTCTCTGCCTCTGCTCCCGGTAAGTGGGTAGATACTGATCTCAATTACAGAGGCATAACGCCAGTGATCTCACCTGGGACATGAGAACCCTACAGCCCTGCTGCTAATGAAATCCCCTGACCAAGCACCAGCTGCTAATTTCCCTTTGTGTTCGAAGAAACCAGCCTGCAGACCGTAAGTGCCGCTTTATCACACCAAAGCCAGAAAGGCTTGTCCCAGGCTGCTGGTTCTGCCAGCATCTCAACATATTTGGAAGAAATAAGCCTGTCAGTTTTGCAAGTGGATTAAGCTAAAGAAGAAAAATAAGGCAGATTTATTCTGTAACAAATATATCCAGATATGAAGCTATTTTAAAGCAATTATTGTCTTTTTAAATATATTTCTCCTTAATCTGAAATAACTTCTGTGTACAGAGACATCCTCACAGTCAATACTGCAAAGAATTTCAGGCAATTCTGTAGTTTTTAAAACCAGTAATTTTCAAGGGACTCTTAAAGAAGGCTGTCCAGATATCTCTGCAACTGCCAAGACCACAGAGAAATAAATCAGACTGGAGACCTGTATTAATGACCACTTCCATTTCAATGACCAGCTCCTGCCAGCAAAAATCTCAACGCTGGAGTAAGGATGGGGGTAACTGAATTAGCCAATTAAAACACAAGCATTAAACTTTCTTCCTTGCAGAAATGTACTGTGTGAACACGAACAATGCAAACCTTTGAAGAGCTCCCCTTAGAAATTGCTTGCTTTGGTTTTCTGTAATCTTTACAATACAGCCCAGTTGAAAAAAAAACATTTTTTAAAAAGTATTAAAAGTTTATTAAAAGCAAATTGCATCAAATTTTTTCAAGTTCCATCTCCTACTCTATTAATCCAGCATCTGCATTTTGGAACATTATGAGTCATGTGGACATTAAAATATAATATCTTCATATTCATCTCTTCAGTAAACCTTTTTTTTAAGACATTGAAGGCCAAAGGCAGAATTTAGATTGTCTCCATCAGTCTCCAGTCTTTATCAGGCCAGAAAGACGAGCACTGCTGAAGGTATCTGAAGAGCTTTGCAAGAGGCTCCTGATGAGAGGTCACCCGAGAGGCGCCACACTGGGCCCTGCCTGCACCTCCTGAACAGGGCACTCAACACAGGGACTTCGGTGGCATTTGTGTTTAAGGGGCCACTGCAGACAAATCCTAACAGTTATTTTTTTCCTTCCTCTTATAACTGAATAATTTATATGCAAATATTATGCCTGAAGGTAACTGGAAGAATCACAGATAAAATATTTTTTTTAAAAAAAGAAAAAAAAAAGAAAAGAAACCACAATGAAAATTTAGTTTGATGACAGAAAAACGAGTGCCAAGTTTGGAGCTGTTGCTGTCTAGCAACACTGAGTGAGAAAAAGAGGGCAAGCTGTAATTGCCAGTCCTCATCTAATGCCACAGGACAAGGCACAACTGGGGTTTTTCTAGTCAGCTAAAGAATTCATACAGGTCAGTCTGCTACCAAATTACTGAGTAGTTTTTCGTGTCCCAAAAACCTCCAGCTCTTTTTTCCTGATTTCCACTGTGGCAGTGCTAAGATTATAGCCATTAAGGTCTTTTCCAAAGCAGATGTAGAAAAATAATTCATTTCCTACTCTGAGAGTCAATCAGTAAGCTGCTGGGAATCTATACAGCTTCGAGCAATAGTCTTTTGTGGGAGCCTTACAGTATCATCTCTGTAAACTTCTGTTTTGGCAGAAGATGAGTCACAGAGGTCCAGGCTCAAAAAAATCATTCCAGGACTATCCTGCCAGCAGACAATTTAAGGTACTCAAGTCCCAAGGAATAAACCAGACAATCTTCTTTTTTTCTTATAGACATCAGCTTCCACCAGCAGAAAAGTTGTGGGTCCTAAGCCTGTCCTGAGCCTGTGAAGATGATTTTTCAAATGCAAATGGTCTTCCCAAATTTGCACACCAGAATCTCTTCTGCCTCTGCTGCTTCCTACCACTTTCCTAACGAACATCAATATGCAATCAAGATTGAAGGCTTTTAAGGCTGGAAACCAGGTAGGTGGCAACCAGCCTGACTAGTCCTTCTGTGAAAAGGTATCCTGCTGCTTTCAGCAGTTGCAAGCCATCAGACTTTCCGCTCATGAACAACTGTCATGCACACATGCAGATTCACTGGCACACAACCAACAGCTCCAATGCACCTTGAATCGATGGATACATGTGGAAGGGTGATTTATTTGTCCAGGAAGAGCACCTGTTTCCAAGCACAACTGGAATTTTGCATCAGCTGGGTGACCAGTTTCCTAGCTTTTGTCTTACTTTACTTCTGCAGAAGAAGTGAAAGGCGGGAAACACAAGGAAACAGAGGTACCAGAGACAGGCTGGCTCTGGAGTTACTCATGGGAAGGGAAAAGTGTTGAATAACCAGAACAGCAGGAGAAACCAAACCATGGAAATGTGTTCTTTACCCTACAAATGCATAGTATCTTAAGGTGCTATTAATGGAACAGCAGCAGCCAGATGGCCATAAGACTGTCAGCAGCCAGGAGAAGACCTGTTACAATTGAAGAAGCCTCCCACACAGACACCGATAGGGAAGATGGATTGTTAACAACTGCTCACAAAACCACAGCAAAACCCCTGGCTTCCATAAGATCCAAGTTTCTTGTTTAACCATTACATGAGGTACACATGGGTCCTAAAACACTGCAGGCCAGGTCCTAAAATGCTGCATGTCCACGAACCAACAAACAATATCCCACACTTACCCATGCTGAAAACTCATAACAGCTCCATGTCCTGTATTTCAGGCTGGGATATCCTACATGCACCGACATACGTAGCCTGTGCCCTGTGAGGTGGACATTTCCACATTTGGCAGTGCCCCCGCACACGTGCAACACAGGCAGTTGCTGGACCAGCAGCAGCAATTCGCCTGGGCTGCCTGAAGATCTGGGAATCCATACAGTGCCATAACTCGAGCCAAGGTAGCAGGCTTCCACCAAGCTGCACGAATGGTCAAAGTGAAGTAAGGCAGCAAATGACACAAAAGCAGGGGGAGTCAGCAGCTACACCAAAGCAGTGTGGTCACTCAGCTAAGGAGCTAATGTGTATTTTCATCCTTTCCCAGCCTTATCAAAATGAGAACAAGCAATATCTCTTCAGAGTTAGCAGCAAACATCTGCTGAGCCAGACTAATGAAATGTTTTTAATTGCCAAAGAAAACAACCCAAAAATACAAAATGTTAAGCCTACTGTAAGGTCATAGAATTGCTTTAGCTTTTTGACAAGCATGTCAGCTTTCTTATAGGGACAAAGTGATCACGTTAGCAGGCAAGATGACAAGCCCTTCACAGAAGCTGGAGATACAAGTTCCCAAAATCAATTCCAGTACTCATCCCCAGATATCTCATTTGACACATGGGAAAGCTCTACTACAAAGGATTAATAAGCAGAATAGCTCCTCCTCCCTCTTATTTTTCATCTCATTAACACATTGAGGAGCCTTGGGAGGTATTATATAGCAACAAGTATTACTGGAGTTCAGTATCTGAAGATTGGAGCACCAGTATCCACAGTAAGACCTAACCATAGTAAAAGAAATCCACATATTAGAAAAGATGCAAGATCAATTGGTGCAGTAGTAAGAAAAGGGTTATGACATCAGCATTACAGGACTAAAATAAATATATATTTATTTTTGCTAGAGAAAAAAACCAATACCCTAAATAAGGCAGCTTTTCAGAGCAACAGCTTTTGGTGCTCAAAAATCCAAGCCCTGAGATACAGGATCACTCTAGCAACAGCTGGAAGAGGGATGAAAAGCTGCCCTAAAGATTTCATTTGCATGACACACCTATCTACATTTCTTCTAGTGATTCTTGGAAAGACAGGATAAATGCAGATAAAGGGAAAAGTGTGCATGGAAGGCAGGGTGTGGAAAGAGGAGGAAGAGGAAGTATTAGACTCTCAAAGACATAAGAAAAAGGGGTTTTTTGTCAAGAAGAGGTCATTTTCCAGTGCTCCAACACCCTTTCCCCTCTCTTCATCTTCCCCTCTACTTCCAAGTATTTAGCTGAAAGGTATGCATCTCTAAGCTAATTAATATGCCTCAATGATAAATCTCTTTGTCCTCAAGGCAAAAAAAGGCCCAGCAAGGAGACCTGCACAGACCACTTGGCCTATGGCTCCTTACGGATGGCAAATCAACCATGGTTTGGTGCAGGGAAGATGGTGTAAGTCAAGGCACTGTAACCACGGATGGATAGAAAGGTAAGCTACGACTATTGCCAAAGTAATCTGAAAAGCATTTCCTCTGCACTTGCACATGTATTTCCAGTGCCCTTGAGCATGTGACTGTAGTGTCTGCAAGTGAAGAAGTCCTGCTGGGTTACAAGAGCCACAGGAGGCTGCATTTTCACACATCTTCTGACTACAGTCTGAGTGCTTTTAGTTTATTTGTCAAACAGGACTCTCACTAACATTGATCCTGGACTTTGTGATGCTGCTAGATTTGTCAGAAGGCCTGCACAGAGAAAAAGACAATTGCAGTTTTCAAAAACAATACAGATGGTAATTTTCCAAACTGATTTAAGCTGTCTTTTTTCTGACCATGAAGAACATTTTCCTCCAATAAACCCTGTGCAGACCTTCTGCATCGGGCTCATTGATCATATGAAAAAAAAGGTGAATGTTGCCTCCTCCAGAAGGAAGAGGCTGAGAATGGAGAAAACTAAAGAGGATGGTTAATCTGGGAATTTTTCTTGCCATTTCTAAATTGAGTTTCTCTAAGACAATGGGAAACAAAGCTGCATTGAAAAACGGTTTGATGAAGCACATATATGATCTTTTTACAATACAAGTTCAGGCTGATTTTTACAGGGAGATATTATGAAATTTGATCCCAACAAATATGGAAGTGCCCTAAGGTAAAAGAAAGCAAAAGTAGAATGGAGGGTGCAGTTCCCGAGTCCTAAATCTGGCCACGTTTGCCGTTCTCAGGTACTTTGTTCCTTTAGCCAAAACTCTTCTAAAGATAAGAGATATGAATCTAATTTTTATGACTGCCAAATGGATAGATTGAACACACCATTATACAAATCAGACAGTTGGAAAATACCACAGTGCACTATTAAAATCTGCTAAAAATTCATCAGGAATCCAGGTTTGCCCACAACCCGCTCTGGAAGCAAAGTTCCCAACTGAATGTGTAGGAATGGGAGAACACTCGATCCCTGGGAAGGCACAGAGGAAGACAAAGAAGAGATAGAGAAAGAAATGAGAGATGGAAAAGTTGCCTTAGATCTACAGATATAAATTATGCTAGTGAAATCACGACTCTGCAAGCTCCAGGTTGGCATCAAACAACTTCTGCCATCACAAGGTAGTCCTTATCTCAAACATCCTTGTTATTACTGGCTTGAGCCAGGTTTTTGCTGGAGAAACACTGGTCTCAAGTAACAAGGATATTTCAGATAAAGGCTGATAGCACATATTGACAAACTTGTGCAATAATATTTGGCACAGGACTACTCACTGGTGTTACACCACACATGGTGTATTTTGCTCCACTGTGCAATCATTTTGTCTTGGGGATAGATGCCAACTAGGGATTCAGATGAGGCCATAAAATGCCACCATTGCCTGGAAGAGAAGAGAGAGAGAGCTTTGCTGCTCTTTGTTGCTGTACAGTCAGATACAAGAGGCATGTGGGACATCACCACACTCCGACAGGACCAGCAGCTGAAGGGCAGAGTATTAATTTGGCTCAGCCGAGGCCATCGATAGGTTAGCAGCCCCGGCTTTGCTCACAAAAGGTACATCACAAAAATCTAATGTGGGGTTTTGTGAAACAAGGGCAAGATGGTTGTTGCAATCATGTGAAGAAATCCCAATAATTCCTTACAGTCTACTGCACAGCCACACCCTACATGTGAAAGACTAATGGATTTGTTAAAAATACCAGGAGAAGAAATGCAAAACTAGCTCCAAGAAGAAAGTACCCATTCCCTACATATGCATATATTTAAAGGATCCATTTATCCATATCATTTCTTACATGGGAAAATACTATCACAAGAATAGAAAAGGACAGATTTCCATTTGCCATGTATTCTCTGCCCCTCTTATCTTTCATTCCTCTTATATATTTACCTATGAAATCTTTCTCTTTGGCATTCTTCTCTTTCATTGCAGTCACAGTAAAGACAGGGAAGTTACATACAGGTGTATCTTTAAATCAAGAAAAAGTATCTGGTTATCTTTTGAACAGATTTACTGATACTTACTCCCATACTCCCTCCCTCTGGGCAAATGTAACTGTGCAATACCTCAGGCAATGTCATTTTATGTAAAACTCCCCGGTGCTCTTCAAGTCATGTCATCTTGTAATTATCTTTTTTTCCTGTTGTGAAATAAGAGATGAAAAAGAGGAGCTCATCTCAGGAGATTTAAATAGGGGTAATGGAATTAGCTCTGCATAGTCTTGTACCTCCAGAAAGAATTTTCCCATACTGCAAAAGTTAGAGACATTAGAAATCTTTTTCATTCTGCATCAGGAGAACTGAAGACTGTCCAGGCTTCAGCCTTTTACAAAAAGCTAACAAGTAGATGCAGCTCCATCTCAGAATGGTTTGTATCCCTCGAGATGTAAGAAACCATCTCAAGTCCTAGCTCTCAGTCATACCCCAACCATTAAAAGAGTCTTCACAAGCTAACAGTGTAAAGCTCCAGCTTCTCCAAACATCTGCCGTTTAAAGACACTCTTCCTTCCCCCAAAAGTCCCCAGTAAATGTAACCTTTCTCCATACCATCCTCAGAGATCCAGTGATCAGTTTTAAGAAGCCATAAATAGAAAACAAAGGAAAATGTACGTAATGCCAGAAAATGCCTTCTCTTGGAAAGACCATGTCCTATCTATCTCAAAAAACTTGACAAACACAGTTATCTCCAGGAAATGTGGCACAGAACTCCTAAGGGTTTTTGAAATTTCATGTCTAACTGTGAAAAATTAGCATTTAGGTTATAGTTTTGACCTAAAAGCCAGGGTGATGACAGTGATTTTGAAATGCTAAAGAAAAAAAAAATTGGCTAAGAGTGACATGTCTGTTACTCCATTATGAACTGAGAAAATGTCACAACTGGCTGCAATGTAGAAACCTCATTTCAGAAAACTGTAAATGCTGGGCTGGTTGTTTCACAACAGAGACATCTGGGAGGAGGGGAGGAACAAAATAAACAAACAAACAAAAAACACCAGACCCTACCAATATGCACCAACCAAAACAGCTGCTACTCTTGATTTAATCCCAAATAATGCAGAAATTGACCCAAGCAGGCAAGCCCCCACAACTTGCATGGAAGAAAGGTTCTGCCATAAACCTTCAAGTCCAGAGAATATTTACAGTACCCAAAGTTCAGAAAATGTTGAAACTCAGATATTCATGAGCATTTTCATATGCAGAAATTGAAGCAAAGAGTAATAGCTTTACTTGTGGTCAGACTGGAAAGATTGATCTACCTACTTATGGTCAAACTGGAAATCCAAACCAAAAGTGAAATATTTCTAACTGCTTTTTAGCATCTCACCACGGAAATAAAAAAGCAAATGATTTATACTTTGCAATATGACCTATACTTTTCAAAAGACCAAATATTTCATTTTTAATTTTTCAAGACAGTATTGACAGTAATATCATATTCCTAGACCGTACATGATATTGTATCACAATCCCCGATATCACTTTTAGTGAATTCCAACACCTCTTATTCTGACTACATGCTATTAAAAGGTTGAATTAATCATTCCATCACTTCTTGCTCAGAGTGCAGACGGAGAGATACAGCTGGGCAACTAATGCATCAGAAAAGTAGATTCTCTAAATATTCCCTTTCTACATTAGGTTTGGGGGGGGGAAGAAAAAAAGTGGCAAGATCATTAAGAGTAGTTTAAACTGCATCTCCTCTCTTCCCAGAGACAGAGAATGTAATTTCCATATCCCAATCAAGCTTAAGAGCATCCAGATGAAGGTCACATTCAGATCTGCCTGTTCCAGCTGACAAAATGCTCTGCTGCCACTTAAACAGTCCCCTTTGCTTCCCATGGCTTCAGCGTGACAGTATTTCCATCACACGTAAATAAGTAAGCAGGAGTCATGAGTTGGTATAGAAAACTTTAAAGGTAATTGAAAGTTTCTGGAGTATTTCACTTCAGAAAACTGTGCAATCACTTATGAACTCAAGTGCTTGCTATCATATACAAAACTCGAGTAATTAGAATCAGGAAGTAGAAGGCAATGAGAGAATATTGGGAAAAATCTAGTTAACTGAAAGTGTAGCACATAAACCAATCGGTACTTAAAGCTATCATGAGATACCTTCAATTAATTAAAATACAAAATGTTAAAAAGCACATTTCCATATTATTAAAATCTTCAGAAGCAACTAATGATCAGAAGCCATTACAACATTGACATTAGTGTGAGATAACCCTCAGGTGCTACTGGCTTAATAAAAAAGATGGAAAACAGCCTCAGCATCCCTTCCTCTCCCTCTCCGCTCTACTTCCACGTCCTTCAAACCAGGCCATGGCTAATAAATCCATTTCCTCGGCCAGTCAGTGCCTGGGGAAGAGTCTGGATGGTGGCAAAGGTCACCTGCAGACCAACGTTGTCCACAGATCATCGCTCACATGGGTGCCCATTTGTCCCTCAGTGTAGGCACCCAAAGCCGTGGCTCGCCTCGCGTGCATGCGACAAGATCATGTTGATGGATACAGATGCTCGTGGGGCTGCACAGCCCTGGAGGGAGCTGCCCACCATGGGACAATGCCTGAGCCTAATGCCCCAGCTGCCCAGGGCTCTGAGCTGCCACATGTCACCTCCCAGGGCCACCACCTGGCCTCCAGAAGCACAAATTCATCATGGAAGATAGCTTTGTGGTTTTATTTTTATTTTATTTAAGAGACTTCTTATTATGGAGCTGCTTTATGTATACAACACCGCTTAAAAATCAGTTCTAACTTGGAATGAGAAAGTACAAAGGGCATGCAAAAGTATTGTCTTCAAGACAGCTACATTTGTTTTCCAGAGACGGAATTTTATTCATTTTTCTCTCCTATGATAACAGGAGCAGGTCAGGGGTTTCAAATGGAGTATGAAAGTCCACGGACAAAAAGTCTCAACTGTACTATGTAAAATTTCCCCACTATCTCATGACAGTCCTTTTCTAGGAAAAGACTGATTTCTTTTCAGATTGGTCTTTCTTAACACATACTGAAGTGATCCCATACTCACATACAATCTTTTCATTTTCATCTTGCTTGTTCCTCATAAAATACATACCAAAGTTTTCACAAGGAAGGTAGCTGCTTTAAAATACAGAGAGCTAGTTGTTTTGAAATATTGTTTTTAAAAACTAGATGTTCTTATTCCTCAGTGAAAAACTTATTTTTGCATGAAATTTTATAGGCCATTAATCTAAGGCAGAGTCACGGGACTCAGGGAATCGGTTAACTTAAAAGAGGAGCTACTGTGCATGCTCTTCAGCAAAATCATTAAAGATGTTTAATATGCAGAGTTACCACACAGATTGAAAGCTCTCTAGGTTTGTCTTCGTATAAGAGACAATCATTCCACAGTATCTTTATCCGTTATTAATATTTCAATTAGAGCAGGGGTGTCAAATTCATTTTCACCAGGGGCCACATCAGCCTGGCAGTTGCCTTCAAAGGGCCGAATTTAATTTTAGGACTGTATAAATGTAACTACAGTCCTAAAATTACGTTCGGCCCTTTGAAGGCAACTCCGAGGCTGATGTGGCCCCTGGTGAAAATGAGTTCAAAACCCCTGAAACACAGTATCACCACACTCCTCTGAAGAAACACAACTGCTCACAAAACAAGTCAGGAGTACAGGAGTATGATAAAAATGTCCTATTTTTATTCTTACATTTAACTACCTCCCATAAATAGCTGTTCATTTTTTTAAGGGAAAAGTTCATTTTATACAGAGAGGAGTGTATTTGTTGACCAACACCTCCCAAGCATCCTACTTCCAAGAAGCGAGGTGAAGGCTGCAGGGACCACACCCGCCAATCTGCATGGTCAGGCAAGACCTTGTTCCCCAACTATTTCATCTCACCAGCTGTTCAAACAGGACCATATGTGCACCCTGACAGTCCTTCTAAGGACATTAGACAGAAATACCAGCGCCTCGCCTTTCAGGCACCAGTATGGGCAAGAACAGGTTTCACTTCACTTTCTGTTCCACCTGACCAGCAGATCTAGTTCAAATTATGTGGCCCTGCAACAGCCCATTTGGTGTGAAATACTTTCAGGGCAAGATTCCTTATTCTTTTTCTTTTTTTTTGAGGAAAAGATGCTTGCTTTATTATGAGAGGTCTCACAGTCCCATTTTCATCACGCCAAGCTGATAATCAACTTCCAGGGCAGCTGACATACCTGGAGTCACGTCTCAAAGGATGGACCTCGCCAAGCTGATGGATGGCAGTTACCTGTCTACAGCCCTCATATTACACCTCACATTAAACAGCAAAAAGTTACACCTACATTTAACTTCTGTTTGATGCTAAGTAATGAAAATCATTTGAATAAAGCTTTTCTCTTTTTTTTTTTTTGAGAAGCATAAAGAAATTTAGTATTTAAACATATCAAGTGGGGGTAGGGGAAAGAGCTCGAGGAATAAAAAGCCGGAGAGCTTGCACTGGCTTGCTCGGCAGCTCTCTGCTGTTTCCAATATTTCTCTCTCTAGGGCTTTTTCCACACACATGCAAGCCCTGCATTTCAAACACACACCTTACACTGTACGCTGACTTCTTGGTGATTTGAAATACGTGACCCTAAAATGCAGTTGCTATTTCAGACTGCAGTCTTACACCTCCATCAGCCCCCCGTAACACACAGTCCAAACAGGCAGCCCACTCACCCCTGGTCTCCAAGGGGTCTTTGCAACGAGTTAGGATCTCCTTCAGAAGAAATTACTGGTGATACAGAAGGCAAAAGGCGTGCAGCTCTTTGCAGGGAGCGCAAAGCAAGCCTCGCCCTTCTCTGCAAGCAATACTAGCAGCTGCTAGAGTCCTCATATAAACTCTTATTTTATCTTATTTTATTTGAAGCTTCGCAACTTTCCATACAGAAAATCTGGCAGCTCAGAGCATTACACCACCTTCATTTTGGCCACAGTACCACCTCCATCCCAAGGCATGCTACAGCATCTGGCTAACGTGTCTGTGTCCTGGTGCAGCTCGTGGCCAGCACCGCTGTACCAGCAAAAGCCCACGCTCTGCTTCAGACACGGTTGCTGGCATTCCCTATTTTGCCTGGAGAAAGACATTGTTTTACTGAATAAGCTGTTCTTCTGCAAGCACTTCTCTACTAATGGATGTGGTACCTTTAAAAGAGAGTGCTCTGCCAAGCACAGCAGTACACCAGTATCTACCCCATGCTGGCAAAGCCAGCCGTGTGCAGGTTTACCCTAGCAAAGACAAGTGTTCAGGTGAAAAAGCAGTAGGTACAACCAAATTGGAGGCAGACAAGAGCGATATTAACATGAAGAGGGGCACCCAGAACAACTCGCCAGGATCTCATCACCTAAACTCTTGTGACGGCACAGACGTTTCTCCAGGGAGCACAGGTATTTTGCCAGCCTTATGTTTCCCCAGTCCTTTTGCTTTTGCACAAGCTGGGGACCAGCAGGGAGAGGTCTCAACATCTCCCCTCCAAACAGCTGTGGGCCAAGCCAGAGGAGCACACTTGCAGGAGCACACAGACCCTGATACATTTGCAAGCAACAGGTCATATCCACAGAGATGCTGTTGGCAGAAGGGCCATGCTGGCCACATGCTGCCCGCTGAGTCACCGTGGTGGCTCCCACAGGTCCCGGCCTCAGTCCCTGTCACCACAGCCCTCAGCAAAACCAGGCAGCGGCTGTCAGCTGGACTGCACTTGTAAACATGACTTTGTCCTTTACAGCAGAAGGTAGCAGCTTGGAAGAATTAGAACTGAATAAACTGGACCTCACAGCTGAATTACAATCATTTTCTGTATATGTAAGTAGACGTGTATATACTTTTAAGGAAGAACAAGTATTCTTTGAAAATTTGATTAGAAGACTGGAAAAAAACCCTGGTTTTCACCCATGTCTCACTAGAACACTTTATAACTGGTTTTACTATGTGCCTATTGAGGAGATAAAACATTTTTAATAACTTTAAAAATGGAGATGGAAGAGATAGATAGACAGATAGATAGATAAATAGATAAATAGATAGATAGATAGATGACATGCTCCACTTAATAGGAATAAAAATCCCAATAAAGCTCATTAAATTTGTGCATAAACAAGTAAAAACATATGCCACCGTAGCACAACCCTAATGGCAATGCTCAAGCTGAAATCCAGGCTACAACGCTGCCCACCTATTTTGTTGTTTTACACTCGTCTGTATCTTCTAACATCCCTTTTCTCCCTGAAGTGCTGGATGATTACACATAATGACTTTAAAAGATCAATTGCAAAAATGAACCCATGAGAAACTACAGGAGGAATAAAGTTACGTGCCTACAACCAAGTGCAAAGAACTCTGCTAGCACCTACCAGGCATTACTGATGGCAGTGTCTGCAGCTCTTCAAACTTGCTTGAGCTAGTTGCTCTTTAAATATCTGTACCATATAATTAGAAAGTACAACATCATCAGCAGAACATGGATTTTGCATTTTTTGACCTTTTTCCTACTAAATTTCAGCAGATTATTTAATGTTAAAATCATACATCGTGTAATGCAGCGACTCCAGTTGTGAATGCACAAGTGAGACTGGCATATAGGTGGTGGCATTAATTAGCACATAAGCACTCTAGCAGGCAAAAGATTAGATGATCTCTGTACTCAGGCTGGATGGCTTTATTCATTAACACGATGCTATTTTGGAAAATTATGTCCAAGAAGCCCTTTTAATACCTGCTGTAAGAAGTATTTCATAGCACAATAGCTTAATTTTCAGGTTATAACCAACTGCCAAAAAGCCAGGACTTGCTGCTCTGCAGGCACTCTACTCACTAGGATACACTCAATAAAAAAATTACAAACTCATTTCTTCACTGTGTCAGTCCTGGCTTGTAAAAATGTAGTGCCAGTAATGTTTTATTTATATTTAGAAAGTCGCTTTCATTCTGTGTAATATGAAGACTATTGCATCCTTCATAAGCCATTTGCAATGGCGCCACTGAACTTTTTTTAAAGAACGAGGTCTGACACCAAAGTCATTCATAATTTCCTTAGCCAGGACAGGTTGACATGTTTGTCAAAATACTGCTATACAGAACTACCTGCTTCAGTTTTACAAATAACCTACTTGGGGCAGAGAGCATCTTCTGTGTTGACTTTTTAAAACATTCGATGTATGGGTTCTAATATCAGTTGTTTCGATACAAATTGCTAAAATGGAGCACCACGCATCTCCTGCTGCGGCACACTATGCCCGGGCAACTGGAGGTGGCAATCAAACCCTTGCCCACGGTGTTCGATTTAGACAAAATATGGCAGATTAAAAACTTAATCCCAAATTTATTGAACACCCATAAGGCTCATTAACTTCAATCCCTCTTTTGCGCATGTGAGAAACACCAGCATGAGGTCCCAGGTCAGGAGGTGATGGAGTTTTGCTTTCATGTGGCGTGACTTCATCTTCTCACACCAGTGAAGCCAACGTCATAGAAGATACCTCAGCACAGAGTTTATAAGAGATGAGTATTTCCTCATAGACTTGAAGGGTGTTCAGTTATATCACCATGTTACCAATGTGTCAACAAGAAGAAGAAAAAAAAATTTAACTGTTCCTTCTCTGTTTTTTGTTGGGGTTTTTTTTGGTTGTTTTTGTTTGTTTGTTTGTTTTTTCTCCAGCCTCATATAAAATATTGAGGAATGTTAGCAATCATAGTTAGACATTCCCTCAGACAGTGAAACGTTTGTGTCTCAGAAAGCACACTCCGGCAGAAAATAGTCACGCTACAAAAAGCAGAAGCGTATCAGAGCCAAGTGCTCTTACTTGACCTTACACAACTCAGAGGGCCATCAGGGTAGGATGGGGATGCAGTTTTCTTGCCCAATGAATTTTCTATGAAGCATCAAACCTCTCCTAGCAGAGCACAAATATCATGAAAGGAATGTAAATGTCGTAATTTTATTACAATATCATGGCACTTTCTTTTTTCTTAAAAGCAATCTTGACGTGAAGCAAAATATCACTGCTTTTTTTGTTATTTGCTTTAGGAGTAGTAGTTGTCAAATATTTTCTTTCCTTCCTGACGATAACTTCATTTAAACCTTGGAAATTCTGCCACATCTGCAGTTTTAATGCAGTAATTAATAAACTATGATAAAGCCATGAACCCAAAATCACTGTGTCTATAATGACATCTGTAATTTAGAAACTGTGAGGATGGGAAGCTTTAAACTGGTAGCCAACAGTTTCTGAAAACACCAAGAGGGGGCTGTGTTTATGTATAACAATGATAGTTCTGCTCCATAACTTCCCATATCTTCAATCTTGCCCCGTCTGCAAGACAGTGCAAAAACCACACAATCTTAGTGACACAGATATCAAAATGTTTCATAAGACTCTATTTGTTCAATGCACTAAAAGCTTTACCATAACTAAGTTGAATCGAGAATTACAGGACAGTGCCCATGTAACTTTAACACTAGTCCAGCACTGAGGGAGCCTCAATTAAAGCATTTGTGGTGGGACAATAGCTGCATGGTCTAAGCAAACTGATGTATTACAACTCTGCCACAAAAATATCTCTAAAAATAACATCACGGGGTCCGTGTCTACTTCCTCCTGCCTTCCGGTCTTGCAAAACTTCACAAGGCTGCTTCAGAGCTCACATCTAAGTCAAATAAGTTTTCTGGTTGTGCAACTTGTCCCACGTAGGTAGCCCCATGGTGCTGTCTGCACAAGGTCCTGCGTGACCGAAGACCTCCACCCGCACAAATGCCTGCCAGTAAAGCTTTACATTCCTCAGCTGCATTTCTACAACCTCTGGTGCCTTGAGCTGAAGCATGACTGAGTAGAATTTTGTTAAACAACTCTTTTTATGATGTAAAGGAACAATTACATTTTATAGCTCATTTTCCTGAGTTGCAGCATCTCTAATGCGAACAGATTTTGTTCTATCACCTAAACGAGCAGATCCTACTTCAAACAACTCCAAAAGAGCAGAGACACTGAGTGACTGCAGAAGTTCCTAATTGCACAACCAACTAACGTTCAGGGTGAAGTATCACATATATTGGCATAGTGCGGACCTAAAAGCATAGGCCACATATTCTCTGCAAGATACCATCTGCCCATGTTTAGACCCAAATGCTCTAATTGGCACAAACACAATCCATCGCCCAGCCCTGAAATCCATTGGTGCTTCAGTTGCGTGAACACTAAGCAAACACCTAACCTTCCACCTATGACATTAGACCCCCATTTGCTTTCTGTCCTTTATTTTACATTAACAAGGAGCAAAAGTTCCTGTTCATCAAGGAAGGAAGGACCAAGCAATAGAAATGATAATTCATATCTGCTAAAACAGTGGATTTCATGCTGGTTTAGACCAAATCATCAAAACTGAAACATCAAAGCAAGCAGAGTAATGACTACATAAAAGAAGGCTGTTCTTGTATGCTCACTGAAATACCATGGCTCCTGTTCCATATTGCTACCATGTAGGTAACAGAGCAGAAAAGGGGGTACTTAAACTTAGTCCATATACTCTCAGATTTTTACCTTAAAAAATGTACTTACTTACATTTCATGTTCTCTCATGTTTTGGTAAAATAGAGGTGCAATTGCCTCCCTCAACAACAGAATAATGAAGACTTCCAGCTTACAAGTCATGGGGGAAAATATTTCTCTTACTTCTAAAGTCTGCCTATACCTAGTACCTTAAGTATTTGAGCAACTCACTTAGACAGAATGATCTTCTGGATATGAACATTTGAAGCACACCTGAAGACAAAATGGATACATGGGAAATGAAAACTTGTGGTTTGTATCTAAAAAAGCAGCCCACCTCAAAATACCACTATTTAAAATACATTTAAAGAGATGCACGCTCGATGCCGGCACTTCTAGTGTTTCTGAAGGCAAAGCACACAAAATTGATCTATTTTAGGGATAGAATCCCTAAATCTATATTTGGAAACCTAACTCAAGTCGTCTCAAGTCGTCAAGAGGGTCTGAAGGGTCCTTTTTAGGCCACATCTTGTATCACTTTAATCTTAGCCTAAAAATAAATCTCAAATGAATTAACAACGTTGTAGTCTTGGCGTTTGCAAACTTACCACCCAGCAGTGCCACTGTCTGTGTAACCCTCTTCCCAGGGTGGTCAACCAGCCCAGGAAAAGAGCAGGATAAGGGGAAAAGCCCTGGCTCGTTCCCTTTCTCCAGGCATGTGCAGACCAGAAAGAACCCCAGCAACACAAAAACACGGGGAAGACACTCCAGAGGAATCTGTTTTCCCTCTGCAGAAAACAGCACCTTTCCTAAAGAGACCAGAGACAAGCCAGAAGCACAGCCAATAGCTCCACTGTGCAGACCGAGCTGAACCCCTCACTGCAGGAAGAGGTTACCAGTCTTCATGTACAACCTACTTTAGTCATTTGCAGATCCCATCTCTGGGTAAAAAAAGAATTTTATCTTCCATCAGCTCTAGCGTGCATTGCCAAAAAAGGCACAAAAAGCATATGCAATGCGCTTAACGACTGACAAATGGCTTCTTATATTATCTATGAATTTATCTCTCCAAAAAGAACTGTGAAATCTCTGCGGACATCAGCCAAAGTAATGACGGGGAGGTGGGGTGGAGTGGGCAGGGCATGAACAAGGTGGTTAGTCTGTTTGCAAGACTACAAAAGAACAAGTTCATGTGAGCAGTTTAGGCTCACCTGGGGATTGCATCATACTTTCAGATACAACACGCACAAGGTTGCTCGTTTCCCACCTCACTTCTCTGACCAGGCATGGAGAAATCTCCTAGCAGCAAGGCCAGTCTCGCATTTGCAGCACTATGGAGTAAACTAAACCATCCTCAACCCACTGTTGATGCAAACCAGTCAGCAAACCACACACAGCACAGGTGAACTTCTGCCTGCTTTCACCATGTCTTGAAAGCGTGCAGGTTAACATTCTCCTGCTCTTACACCTTGAACCAGAACAGCTGGACAGCAAATAACAGCAAAGACCAGCAGTAATGCACACGCTACCTGCACAGGAAAGCAAATCAGGCTTAAAATTAGGGACAAGAAAAGACACATATCACATGCAGAAGGCTCCCCTCACCCACAAGACTGGCTCTTTCTCACCCACCACAGCACTCACTCCCTTGGGACCTGCCAGATTTATGATCCATGGCAAGTTCTTGGATTGCACATGAATCCGTGTCTGTGGTAAATGAGAGAGGCTGTATCAAAATATCATTCAGAAACAGGCATTTCAGCCTGGGCTTCCCATGTTAGAGGGCAGGATCCCACAAGAGCTTGTTCTTCCCTTCTTTGCTACCTTTTTACTGGAAATTCCTGCCTGGCCATTTGGGAGCCCAGGGTTTTGAATCTAAGAGAGCTCACTGCCGGCAGCATGGAAACATCAAGAAGTGTGTGAAACACTTGTTTTACACAGTTCTGAAATGTCAGATTATGGGAAGGTTAATAATTTCATACTTTTAAATGCTGTCAGGATTTCAGACAGCATTGCAGATTCCTGTTATAATTGCAGAATTTTTCCTAGATGGACCCACTTCCCATTTATTCTCATCAATGAAGCAATTGAGGTTTTCAGATTTAATTGTTATCAACTTCATACTGTTCATATAAGTTCTGCTGTGTGCTCAAGAACCCTAAATCTGGGGCCAGACCCCTGAACGCATCCCAGCATGCGAAATCACAGTAAACTGCACTGATCACCCAGAAAACAGAACTGTGCATTGTTTGGAAAAGCACTTTATTTTTCTCTCTCACACACACACATCAGAAAACCACATTTGAGAAGATGGAGGTTTGCCCTGGAGCACAGCGTTCATAACATGGGACGGGATGTTTCTGGCACAAGCTCTCCTGATGCTGACTTGACATCTTCCTTGTTATGACTCTAAATTCCTGCCACTGTAAACCTCACTGCTGACTCACGAGAAAAGCACATTAATAAAGAAAAACAAGAGAATGAAACACTTTCAATTGCAGTTGTCTATAAAGAAAGGGTGATACAGACACAAAATGTCTAAACTTTAAAAGCAAAGTGGCATCTGTCAGAGAGACAAAAGATGAATTTCTCATTCCTGACTGCAAGTATCTGGGGCCAATGACATTCAGAAAATTGTATGTAATTAAATAAATTGCCTTTTTAAAAATAACCTTTTCTGCATTTTTTGGGGAATCACTGTTGAACATGGTATCATGCACATGCAGGTATGGACAAATACAGTCATGCTTTCAGTGTACTAAGTAAACCAAAGGAATTAATTCTCTGCAGATGTATCTAGATAAATTATTATACTATCACAAACATTTACAGATGCATTTTAATTAGTCTTCTACCTGAAAGCACTTAAAATAAAGACAACTTTCTTTCTTAATTTATTTCAAATGAAAGTATTCCCTCTTGTCTCTGGCTTACTGAAAACCAAGACCGTCCTACTGCTTCTCAGAGCTCTGGCCACAATATTTGGAACAGTAAAACCATTATAAATGTTATGCCCAAAATATCTATCAAATAGGAACTATAGCTTTAGCCTCTATATAAAATCTTTATTTGAATGCCACGGAACACTTTTCTATGTCAGCTTTAAATACAGAAGTATTTGAATAATCACAAAATTTCCCAAGCACAACTTCAGCCTAGAGCACAAACTAGTATCATTTTAAGACATTTACACCTTAAAAAACCAAACAGAGCAGCACACATCCTGTTTCTACCATGACGTGCAATAAGGACTATTGTACTATTGCTTATTGTGCCTTTGACCGCAAGCATGTTTCCCCGGCTGCGTGGAGTCGGGTTCAGTTTATGCCGTCAGATTTAGTGCAACTGAGCAACACATTCAAGTGCATATTGTTGCAGGGGGAGGAATTGCTGGCTCTGCCTTTTCGCAGCACAGCACAGGCACCATAGCCCCAGTGGGCTGGAAAAAGGACCTCGTTTAAAGTAATTTTCAACAGAGTTAACCTGCTCTCAATGAACAACCTCTCTCTAAGAGAAGAAAATCACACTGGGGAGCTGGACTTCTCCTCCCCGCTGCTCCCATCCGGCACTCTGCTCTGCCCAGGCAGGGACAAGGAGACGAGACAGGACAGAGGATGGCAAGACAGATAAAAGTAGGATTTTGCAAATTAAAGTCACTGGAAATAATTGTAACACATGGAAAACAGCACACACGTGCAGCAGGTAATAGTACTTCCAACATCTCTGAAAACAAAAAAAAAAGATCCATCTGATCACCACTTCAAAGCATTGCAGATGGCAGCATCACTTTGTGAACACTGACCTTTTCTTCTGGCAGCAAGGGAAATCAATACCACCCTGTGTGGAAATATCAGTATAAATGCTTAAAAATCATAATATTAACATTTCAGAGTCTGAGGGACTCTCATTTGAAAACAGTTTCTGCACAAGCCCTTGCATTTTTAAAAAGACATAAATCAAATTTGATCACTAAAAGCGTCTTTTAAAACACAAGGTAAGCTGAAAGACAGTGTTTTGGGTTTTTTTTCATAGTAAACTCAATTCCCTTGTGGCATTTCAACCCACCTGCAGGAGCACTGAAAATGACTGTAGAAGCCGTAAAAATCTATTTAATTGATTTTTATTGTTCAACCTAAAGGAAATGTTTTTGTATGTAAAAATAACAGCATTACAGAGCAACTGTAGGGATGTTTTGAAATTCTTGTTCAAATGTCAAGTCATTAGAGATGCTTTACCGATGTGCTTTTAAGACATACGTAAAATTACGCTGTATCTTTGAGTTCTCTCTATACCACCAAATAATGTTATTTAAACAGCAAAACCAACTTCTGTAATTTCCGTACATCCTCTAAAAATAAAACGCATCTTGAATTTAGCAGGAGACTAGTAATTTGGGGGGTATATGGTGAGACAGACCATACAGTGTTTGTCTAGGGGAAAAAAAAAACAAACAACAAAACAAAACACCACACAAACACAAACCCTAAGAGACCAGAAGCCAAAGCCAGGGAGTTTTCTCAGCAGAGCCAAAAAGACAGCCCAGAGTAGATGGCACTGCACCACCAGAACCAGGATCACCAGACCTTCAGAAAGACATCATCCTCAGAGCAGGACACTCAGAAATGGAGACCACCCAAGAGAGTATGGTGTGCAGAGACTAAAATGCAATATTTCAAGCATAAAATTTCCTTTACCCTCCTTCAGAAATTGTGTCCTCAGGCAGCCCCTTCTTTTTAAGCTATCACACAAAAAGGACAAAACTGTAAACTACATGAGACTTTAAGTTTAAAGAAGTTCTATAAAATATTACAGATAACCAATTAGTGTTTCTTTTGCTTTTAATACTCTTGACTGCATAGAAACGCTCCTGTAAGGCTAACTGGATCACAACGACATTAAGGGAAACCCTGCAAATTAATCTAATACACTGCTGCGACAGAAATTCTAAATGTCTTTTCCGCAAATAATCCAGAACTTTATTCTCTTCATTTAAACCAAAGCACCTCGGACATGGTTTGCTGGAAAAATTCACCTTTTCAACTTCGGCTTGGTTTGGGATTTTCCTTTTGTCTTCACAGTAATCCCTGACAACAAAGAGAGGCGAAATATGTGCCAAGGTTGGTCAGTCATTTAAAACTCCCTTTCGTTATGTTGTTAACTCTAAGAAACCTTGTCTAGCCTGCTGAATGTTAATCCTGATTTGGAAATACTTAGCTGGTGGCAAAGGGCAATTCTTCTTCTGACATCAAGTATGCACTTTGAAAGCATGTTTAAAAATTCAAAAATGCTCAGAAGCTGAAGTTCCTGTGTTGCCCCTCCAAAAAGATGTCTCAGCTGTATGAAAAAGGAAACATTAGGCTGTGGACTCAAATCAGCTGTCAAGAAACACGAACATAAATCTGACTTTAGAGCGTAATTTGGAAATCTGTTCTGGGCCCACCCTTGGCAACAACACCACGGTTTACCTCACGTTGTAGCAATATTTAAAACAGCTCTGCAACTTCGGTTCTCCACCCAACTAAACAACAATAAATTATGTCGTCAAATGAAAAACACCACACGTATTTAAGTGAGAGAAACTGTCTATAAACTTCTGACATTTTTCATCTTCATAATTTTTTTAATCCAAAAGATTTGTACAGCATTTTTTTAAAATAACTTACAGGATCAAAAGGAAAATAAATGCATAGCTTCGAAACCTTAGAATATAACCTCCCACTGTTGTAGAAGAGTTCCAAGTCATAAAGTGCTGCAGATACGAACACACATCAGACAAATAATCTAGTAACTAACTTATTTTTCTGGTTTATTTAACAATACTCCAGGCTTAGAACATTAAATAAAAAATCTCACAGACAATGAGTAGGACTAACAATGGCTTTGTGTTGTTTTTTTTTTTTTTTTTTCTCTTCTCCTTTTTTTAAAAGAATGCTGAGACACACCAATTGAACCGACTACAGTTTTATTTTGGATACCAAAAAAATAAAAAGAAGCTGGAAGGAAGAGAGTAGTGCATTGCACTGATTTCAGTCAAACTGCTTGTAAGCGTCGCTGTGAATGTTTCACCCTAGAAGGATGGTGATGGAAACAGGAGGTGGACAGTGCCAGGAGGGGTGGGCTGAAAAGGGAACAGGGCTCTGTCTTGGCTGGGAGGGCACGGCTTTGAATCAGACTCCTGCAGGAGAGGATCCATATGCCTTACGCCAGCATGTGTGCAGCTCCTTGAGGGCTGGTGCCGACGGGAGCAGGCCAAGGTCGTGCAAACTGGCACTCGATGGACTTAAAAAGGAACACAGGGGTGTCACGGGAGCTCAGGTAACATCAAAAAGGGACCTGCTGTATCTCACTCCCTTCCATAATTTTACTTTGCTGCCCTCACAGATAGCCTACATATCTGCGGGAGTTTAGGCCAAGCCTGTGTTTTGCACCTCAGGTAATCACACACACCTCTAAAGTGGACATGGAGAGTAGCAACATTTAGCAGGATATACTGTGTGTGTACTTTGTAAAAGTGCAAATTAATTTTCAGGGGACTGGAGGGTGAAAACCCAGGCTTGCTGACAACCAAACATTAGCCACGCCACCTGTTAAATGCATTTTTCCCAACCTTAAACATGCCAGGTAGTTCACTACTAATTACTCCACTGCTCCTATAACCTCTGTCCTTCCTCCCCATCCACCTTCCCTATCCCGCCACCTACAAAGAATAGAGAGGACTCAAACTTGCAAAAACTATTAAACCAAAATATAAACAAGCAGTCATCTGCCAATAAATTCTATTTCATCACAATTCTTATTTTTGTATATTACTCCTGGCTGGGCCCTTTCTACAACCAAGGGTACCATCATGATAAAAAGACACAACAACTTTCTTCCTCCAGAACAGTAACAGCCAGTCTCTAACAGACCTCTCTCCAGAAAGGTTGTGCTAGATACAGTCACGGACTAAAGCCAGGGTAGGGGGCAAGACACCAGTAACAAAAATAAAACCCCAAGCAAACCTTGACTATAACTGGACATTGCCAAGAGTCCTTCTCCGCACCTCAGGGAAAAACCCTGGCTGCCACCCCACTCCGTGCCAAGCGTGAACTCTAATCTTGTTTATGACCTGCAGTATTTCCTAAGAGATGGGGGTTTGGGTTGGTTTTCTTTCCTTGTTTCTTGTTTTCCAAGTTCTCAAAAGGGCTTACAACACTGAGGCGTAGATACACAAAGGGAGCAATTACAGTACACAACAACTAATCAGAAACAGTACTCAAACATTAGATCGGACCAGACTAAAGTCCACTCTACAAACTCAATCAGAAAGAGACAAGAGAAAGAAAACAAAGAGAGATTTTAAGTGCTAACGTAATATAAAACAATCTTAAAGACTCACTAAATACCTGTAGGGAAATGAAGGGGTCCCCTTCTTTTAAATATATTTACATAATACTAAAGCTTTTTATTTTGCTTTTCTCGCCAACAAAATTTTCTAGCTACCTCTGGGCAAAGTCCCCATTTAAATTAAGAGGTTAAGGATTTTATAACACAGACAGACTGTTAGACCATACACGTCTCCCCACCCTCTCTTTCCCTCCCTCCCTCTGCCACCGAGGGGCCCAATGCTTTGCCAGCTTCGCACCGCGCAGCATCGGCTCTGACATTGGCACAAAGTCAAGGTGACCCAACGCCGCCCTGACCCCAAGCGCTTCCTCAGCACCTTGTAAAAGCACAAGAGACCACAATCAGGGCTTGCCTAGACACACACATATAAAATAAAGACAAAAAAAAAAAAAGTTTTGCCATTTAGCTGCTGCAGTTAAATGGTAAAACCAGACTAATGTGGACACAGCAATACCAGTTTAGAAGTGTTTATACCATTTATACCACACTGGAAAGAAAAAATAACTTATCCCAGTATAAGTGCATCCATACTACAGCCTATGCCAGCACAGTATCAGTTAAAATAACAACAGATCAGTCCCCTAACTGACAGATTTATACCAGCTGAACTTTTCTACCATAGACCAGGGCTAAGACATGAGGTAGTGAAAAAGAAAAATCAGGCTCAAGATCTTTTTGCATTCCATAGTATCAATATACTCTAGAAATATTCACTGCTCAGATTTATGGATTTTAAAAATAATGTTTTAAAATCCAAAATTTAAAGCTAACATCCTGAGTCACATATGATCTACAAATGGAGGCATAAATCTTAAAAACATCCTTGCTCAGGGTCCTAAATTAGGAAAAAAATTTTATGATAGAAAGCACGTAAGCATGTGTTTTCTTCCCACTGAAGCAAGTGGAAAGGAAACTCACGCATAAGTGCTTTCTGAAAGCTGGGCCACAGTCAGAAATTACGGTCTTTGTAGAATTTATTTCCTCATTCATTTCAGTGCTGTTTAATCACAAGTCATTCATGATTTAAGACAGTGGGAAAAACATAGACAATGGAAGCTAAATCAAGTTTGTTACAACTGTTCAATATTTACAGCATTCATAGCATAAACCAGAAGTATTTTTGGTAACTTAAGACAAATACTTTTTTTCTTTTTTTGTTATTAAATGTACCGCAGTAGTCCTGTTAAACAAACCCACTGTCTCGGATATTAAAGAAATTGTTGTTTACATTTACTGAGTCATTTAAATTAAAAATCTGTTCCTGTTCCAAACCCCACTCTCCTTCGTCTTCATCCTCCGGTTCTGCCTCGGACCCATTCCGACTGTTTTCGTACAAAAAGATCTGCTCGTCCACATGAGCCGGGGCTAACCGGTTTCTCTTTGCACTTACAACATTAGCAGAAGAACCGAAAAGGCGTTCAGGAAAGACCCTTGTGGCCAAAATACACCAGTATTTTTGAAGAACCTTTGGTAAAACTGGAAACAGTGCTAGTCTGTCTGACCACCACTTCAGCGGGTCTTCGTTCAAACCGAGGACCTTTTGTGATTTGAAATTGCTCAACTCCTCAACAATCTGAGCATGCCATTCCTCCTGGTCTTCCACGCCTCCTGTCTGGCAAAAGATCTCTGCAAGCATGTTGTTGATGACACTGGTAGGGGGAGGAGTAGAGGAGATGATGATTTTTTTCACAGGGGGCTCTTCTGAGACAGCAAAGAATTTCTCTTCAGTCCTAAAGGTATTTTCTTTTACTTTTTCCAGCAGGCTTTTTGCTTCTTCCACCACTCTGTTTTCAACCTGCTGCCGCTCAAAGGCTGAAAGAAAAGGCAGTTTTTTGTAGCGGGGATCCAAGAAAGTAGCAACGTTGAGAAACATGTCTATCTCAGGCGTGTGCTGGTAGGTGGTTGACAACTCTTTAGCAATCACCTCCTTTGCCATGCTGATTTCTTTCAAATCATTCTCTTTGATGTTCAAGGTAGTATTCAGAAGCATGTGGAGAAGCGGCTTCACCATACTTATTGTCGGGTATTTTGAAGCAGACATCATCTCCGCAACCTGCTTGAAAGGCTGCAGCAGCTCCACCAGCCCTTCGATTGTATTCCACTCACTGGCTTCCAGCATGAGGTGGTGGTTGTTGCTGTCCTCCACGAGAACAGCTGCGATGACAAACTGCTGCTCCTTGAGGCGCTGCAGCATGGCGAGCGTGCTGCCCCACCAGGACACGCGGTCACTTACCAGCATGCAGTGGAGAATGTTCTGCTGCTTCTGCTTCTCGCTCAGCATGTACATCGCGACCGTAGACTGCTGAAAATACTCCACTAGTTTACGGCACCTGGCAAGAAGGCTGCAGAGTTTGGGGAGCTGAAAAGCTTGTTGTATTCCTGCATTAAAAGTGTGCCCCAAACAAGGCATCTGCACGGGAATATCTAAGAGAGAGCAAGCTTTAACAATGTCTTTACTGTAATCTGTCGTAGCACCAAAGACTTTTGTATTGATCCCCCACTCAATGAACGTCTCATAAAGGACTCGCGTAATGGTCTCTGCCGTATTATCCTCCGGTACTTCAAATGTTTTTAAGCACCGCGAGTTCACCGCCAGACAGTTGGCAGGGCTGCTGCTGAGAAAGTGAACCGCCACGGTGACGTATGACCTGTTCTGGTTTTCGCTCCTCCACATGTCTGTGGATATGCCACACCACAGAACCTCGGTGAGCTCTTTCAGCACAATTTCTCTAATGGCATTGTACTTTTCAGGAATAGCTTTTGTACAAAAGTACTTTCGGCTCGGAAGTTCATACCTGGGGTCCGCTGTTCTCAAGAGGGCCTTGAAGGTGGGTTCATCAACAATAGAGGCCGGATACATGCCCTCGCAAATTAAGCTGATGACAGCAGATGTCAGCTCCTGATGCTTTTTGTTTTCGTAGTTCTGGTAGGTCTTCATGATGAGGCTATCCTGAACGACCTGCTGCGATGACTCTGGCTTGATTTTTGAAAACGCAGTGGCAAAGGCTTCCCTCATTTGCTCAGTGTTGCTTTTCACAAATTCGCAGAATTCGTCAGGGTGGTTTTTCTCAAGGTGGTAGGAAAGGTTGGACGTGTTTCCTGAATAGGCAATCTGTGCCATGCAAATACGGCAGTAGATCTTCTTCCACTGTAAAATGCATCCTTCTGCATTGGTATCAAACCCAAAGTACTTCCACACTTTACTCTTTGCTCTTGGGTGAGCCACTAACTTTAGGTCTGATGGGGAACCTTCTAAACTTTTATTCTCCATCGCTTCTTGGCCACCGTCCCACCTCTTGATCCTTCACTCATTAATGAGTACCTGATAAAGGCAGTAAGATAAAGATACAATGAGAAAGCACAAGTTTGACCACACTTAACTATGTGAAATCAGTGTTTCTGTGAACATATCAAGAAACCTACCTTACTAATTACATTTGCAAATTCAAAGATGAGATTTGCAGGAAGTGTGACCTACAACAAGCCCATTGGAAAGTGAAAAATTAAAAAGGGTTTTAAAATATCACATTCTGCTGTGAAACTGAGCTAGAAGACGTAAGTAAATCTTGTTTCTGGATTTACATAATTCTGGGTAGAGAAAGAGTAACCACCACCACAGAGTTGATACATTACTGTCACACAAACCGGTCATCCTGCCTCTTAAGTTATAGTTAGGGCTAGACCAACATTCTCTTGCCTAAGAGTTACTGAACTTCACTATTAACATTTATTTCAATTGAAACCTGATACTGAAGGAGCAAAGGTTTTGTTGTTTATTTTGAAAGAAGTTTTGTTAGCTCGATCTAACTGTTCCAGCCTTTGCTTTGAAAAAGAAAACATAATAAAAAAAATCTGTGATGCAAATTATGGCATTAATCTGCTCCTCTGAAATGTAAAGATGTTTTCTGACTGAAATAAAAGGAAAAGTAGTTTGAACCTACATGCAGATCAACAATACATGTCTGACACCTTTCCTGTCCTTTTTCTGAAATCAAAGACATCTCCTGAACTACTAGTTCACAATCGTGGTTCCTGGAATAACAGCGCATTATAATTACAGGAAAAGCAGACAGGGAAGCACTAATAAATATCATTATCCACATCAGCTGGAAAATAATTTTGCTGTATTTTCTTCAAAAAGCTACAAAAGTCAGGAGCGGGTGGCACTGTAGAGATGAGCATGGCAATAAAGCGAGCAATCTCTACCTCCGTACCTACACAGGAAAATGCTTCTTGTGCAAATGGTCACATGCAAGTAATACCGGAGGCCAACAGCATCTTCGTGCACAGTGCCAGAAGCTGGCACCCACCAGAGCTGATGTCGCTACACCAAAAAGCCAAGCCACAGCACAGCTGCATGCTGATGCTTTTCTGTTTCTTCCATGCCACCAGCTCAGCCACTGCGACAGCAACAAGCCCTGGCCAGGATCGGGAAGAAGGACTCCATTAGTTTAGCATGGATGCAACCTCCTCCACAAAAATCCAGGCAGAGAGAGCAAAAGAAACATCAGGAGCAGCCCTGCAGCCAGCCTGGAAGCAATGGCAGTGCTCCTTCTCTGCTTGGCAGGAGCTGCACCTGTGCCTGAGCCCAGAAATCCCCGGCTGGTAAGACAGGCTGGCTGGGGGAGAAAGAAAATCTAAGTTTTTCATATTGCTGCAAGAGAATATGCCAAAAAACAAAAAACAAACAAAAAAAAACCAACAACAACAACAAAACAAAAAAAAACCTACGTTTGCAAGCTTCTCCGGTATGCTTTCTGCTGTTGACGAACATTCCCAAGAAAAGACACTTCCTCTCTGAACTACAGCTGGTATTTTGCAGCACTTTCTGAATGTCTTGAATGAAAAACCAAAGACAGGTTTACCAAGACTAAACATATTTATTTGGACACAGCTATTGGTTTAGAAGCAGAATGAGAGATGCAAGGCAAGCATTGGATTTGTTCTGAAGATTTACTACTGGGTGTAGACTTTTTTTTGTCCTGGGGGGGACAATGTTCTGATTACTAGCATGCCCACTACTGTGATTCATTCAGTATCTTTTAAGCTGCCAGGATAAACTATTGATTCAACATGGTAACGCTGCCTAATTCCAAAGATGTGCGTACCAACAGCACCAAGGTATGCAATCCCACAAAAACTGATGATTTTGAAAGACAAAGTGGTGTAATGTATAATGATGTAATCCTGCCATAGCATCAGGCTGCAATGACGAGCTATGCCGTATCAGTATGTATTCTCATTGCTTTTAGATCCCTCAATTTCAATCTATGACATGGTGTCTCCAAGAAGCATAGAGACTCCCAAGATTGCGTTAAATCTGATAGTTTCTTTTGCAGCTATGATGCAGTTCCTGAAAACATGGAGGAAGGCACTGCAATAAAAGACCTGATGCGTTTTTCATATTTATAATTAGTAAGACACACCTTGGACCATAAAAAGTTCATCACAGACTGATAAAATACAAGTTATTTTAGTGCATGAGAGTGTTAGACTTACTCCACCCTTCATTCTCATGTACGTTACAGCTTTGCCGTTGTTTCGTGATGGATTTGGCACTTGGTGCTAGTGGCACAGAGTAGCATTGCCACAGTTTAGGTTATGTCACTATAATACAGACTGTATTATAATGCTGTAAATCACACTTGAGCTGTCATATAAACTGCTAATCATCCCTGCAGCTCTTCGAGTGTTATACAGCATAACTAGCACTACAGGGCTAAAAGAAAAAATAAAAAAACCCACAATCATACCTCTCATTTTTCTGTAAGAATAGCAAACTTTTTTCCTGTTTCAGTGAAATAAAGTGTTCATAGCCCAGGCTTGGCAAAAACCAGAGCAGCTTCAATTCTGAGCCAAACTGAAGACGCACCTCGCAGAATGAAATTCATTGGGCACGAAGCACAAGGGCAGCCGATGGAGATGCTCTCTTTTAGCTTGCCTAACTTTCCACGATAAAAAAACTAGCACCGTTTTGATTTCCTGAAAACCCTTCCACTCACAGAAGCCTTCAGGCTACAAACCTGCCTTTTCCCTTCTCCCTTGAATTCCCTCCCACCCACACTGAAACAGAGTGCACCTTCTGAGAAGCTGCTGTTTTCCTCACTGCCTCCGTGCAGCTCGACACCAACACCAGCCAGTACCAGGACCAAGGCTTTTAAGAGCCTGCAGACAGGATCCCCTGCGGCCTTGCAGCCCACTCAGCTGCCACAGGAGGAGGAGCAGGAGAAAGGGCCCAACTTTCCTGCCCCTAGCCCCTCCTCCCTGCTCTCCCTGGGACAGGCTGTGCTGCCTCCTCAGACCCCTCTCACTCTCCTAACACAAACCCACAGCTCCCCTCTCCAGGACAGGGCTTGGGCCAAAATAGTGAAACGCCAGCGATGACGCACATTGCGGAGGGCAGTGGTGCCGCCCTTGCACCACTGCAGGGCTCGGCTTCCCCAGTGGCAAAGAAAATAGGTTCAAAACCCATATGAGACTCACTCGGGTTGTGAAACGAAGCACGGGGATGTGAGGAAACACGGGGTGTGCAGCCACCCCGCAGAGTCAGCTCTGCCCCCCCGTGTGCACACAGCGATGGCGCCTCTCCAACTACACACTGGGCATCACCACACAGCCCTTGACTCATTCAACACTGGGGCAACCATAAAACGAGTGTCTCCTTGCTTCTAAAACTAGCTATATAATTCTCTCAGGTGCGTGCATCGGGAGAGGGATTAACTGCTTTTGTCTGCTGACAATGCTTCCTACCTGGTCACTTTTCTACCCACTTCGGGATGTTTTACAACCTGGAGCTCATACGGCTTGGAGCAGGATGTGCTCAGTCTATCATTATGCTTTACTCATACAAAGTAAAAGCCCTCAATACATGAAACTGAAATTAAGAGATGCATGTTCCTAAATTAATATTTCACGATTAATTTTAAAGAAACTCGGTACAAATTATGACACTGATTATCTAGAAATTGGGGCAAATTATATCTCAAGCATTTTTAGGAAGAACACCAGTCAGCTTTAAGGTCTTCTAAATCTCAGCCACTATCACTTTCTTCAGAGCCAGTTTTCTACACGACTACTGAGGACTTCAAAACTACAAAATACTCCGCATTTAAGTCTTCCCCTACAAAATTTCAATGAAACATGCAGTAGAAGAGAAAATGCAAGAGGAAGATGCCAAGTAAGTTTATTAAGATGCTTTTAAAATCCTAAAAAATATTATTAAATTAACCATTTTTGTTTTCAGTAGGATGACTTTCAGTGACCACATTCCCAGTGTTATCATCCTGGTGTCACAACTAACATTAGTTTGCCTTCTATCAATCCACTAATAAGATTTCTGTTTTTAAAAAGCTGGTTATGTCAAGATCTTTAGTCACGCGGGGCTTTTTTTTTTCCCTTCAATTAAGATTAAGCACCGTAAAAAAACAAAATCCAAGGTAACTTCTAATGAAATTATTAATTGTTTAGACCACTGATCACTAACATAGTTTACAATACCTATCGGCAGTTATACCATTTATGCAATTAGTACCTGGAGAAATGTTTTAAGTTAAAACATAAGTTCCCCTTTACTGTTCCACACTGATTTGAGTTAGAGAAGCAATCACTGACTACACCCCATTTATCCTCCCAACTCCATATTTCCCTTCTCTGAACTTCACAATGAGAATTTCAGACCAACTTCCCTAGTGTGTACTGGGGGAAACAGGTAGGCTCACTGCCAGCAAATATTAGTAACTTTTCAGACTGCAACTCAAAACAATAACCAAGTTGTTGCACTGAATCTAAATTTCAGAGCTCAAACTACCCTCTTTCTTCAAAAAGTTGTCTTGAATCCCACCTACAAAAATTAGATGAACCCCAGCAGGATGTGACAGAACAGACTGTCACTTTCAAAAGCCATGCAGAAGCACATCTGTCAACATCATGCAACTCTAGGGTAAAGGAAAAAAAAAATGAAACTAATTTGGTTTACTTGGATTGAAATCCTGAACTCTTCTTCCCAGCAAGTGCAAGAAAGAAAGCTTTTATTGGAAAATTTGGAAGCAGAAGGGTTGCACTGACAACAGAGAGCTTTGCTTACCCACAGAGCCCAAGGACAAGCCATTGGGCATCCCCCTGTTTTAAACCTTCCAGGGGAGAGCTGCACCACTGCCACACGAAGAGTGAGAACCCTCCCGGGGAAACTGTGACGAAGGAGATGGGATCGGACACACAGCTGACTCTGCCGTCCTGCCCTTCCCAGCCCCGCTTCCCTCCTCCAGTCTCTCCTTGGGAAGACACCCTGACAATAAAACACCTGTACCGATGAGAATTTTGGACACCCCCTCAAAAAAATACAGGAAATTTTAAATATACGCACCTTTCTAGGTTACTGCCTGGAAAAGTTACTCGGCGTTTTCTTACAGCAACTGTAGTTTACTGATCCAAGCTTTAATCCTGAATGTTCTAACCGACACTTTCGCTTTTTGTTGCACTGCAGTCACTATTTTGAAATTATTATGGAAACGAGGTTAATCTGAGTAAAAAAGGTCCCGTTGACAAGCTGATTCACTTTTTTAAGCAATGTCTGGACACAGTGAGTCGAAGCAAGGCAGCAGGTAACTGCCAAGAAGGAACTGCGCACAAACAACTATCTGAAGAGGAAACTTCTTGTCCTTGGAAGAAACCACCCCAAGTTAGGGCTGAAAGAAAACTTTCCACATCTGTCAAATCTGCCCTGGTCCTACTCAGGCAGCTGACATTTCACAGGTTTGATCTTCACTGCCTTCCTCCGGCATCTCCAAATTCAATACTTTTTTTTTTTTTTAAATAGTAGCTAAGATCAGACTGCAACAAAACACTCGGGTCACATTTTCGTCATGCTCTTTCTCTCTGGTTCGAAAAAATATTTGGAAAGTGTTACACACCCTAGGCACAATACCCAGCTTCACTCTGCCAAGAAAAACTAATGCTAGAAAAATGCTCAGATGACTTCAAACTGTACGCGCATCTGCCCTTTTTGTCACTGGACTTCTCTCATTTGTTTGGGGGTTTTGTCTCTGTCTTTCAAGGAGAAAGCAGAATCCCAGCCTATCACAGAAGTATCAAGAATGAATTAAACGTAGAAAAAATGCTACCCGAGGAAGCCACGTGTGATGAAACGCACAAATACACTCTGTGTGGTGTATGTTTCCCATCTCCTCCCCAGTGGTTCAGATATTCTCTAAAACAATGTCCTCACCTGCCTCATCTCCCTACTGAAACACTATACCCTCTCAGTGTTGTTTGTTTGGGTTTTTTTACCATTCCTCTAATTAAAACTAGTCACAAAAGCTCACTTGCTCTTAAGGAGAGAAAGTTAAAGGCACTGACTTGCATGAAGTTGTACACTCAGCTCTGATGGTATCACACCCATCCATCTGGACTCATAGTTTGCTCTAAGTTTATAAAACTCAGAAGCGTTTTAAAGTCTGTATGAGTAATGTAAGGAAAGAAGAAACTCAGATCCTTGTTTTCTGGCAAACTCAAAAAGTTTCCTCTAGTCAGGATTAAACTTGCTATTGACCCAAATTGGGAAAAGCTCAAAAGCATAACTTCTCCAACAAGTAACTGATCTGAAGTCCCTTGGAGAAAACTACAAGTGTCACTCACTTGTCAGCTTAAAGCCTGGCAGTGAGTGACAGCCGCTATCAAAGTTTTCAGAGCGTGGGTACGTTCCCCTCCCGGAGTGGCCGGGGCACGGAGGCCTGGCCGGAGGTCCCAGCGGCCCGGGCGGGCGGGGGCAGCGGCCGGCGGGGCCGACAGCGGGGCGGGGGCACGACAGGCGGGGGCACGACAGGCGGCGGCGGCAGGAGCGCCGGGCGCCGCGGCCGGGCCAGCGGGAGGCTGCCCGCCTTGGAAGCACCTACCTGGGCGGAGGGAAGCTGCGCCCGCGCGGCTCTGAGCCGAGGTCTGAGGCGAAACCGTCAGGAAGCAGGAAAGAAGCAGAGCTGAAGCGGGGACCCCCGGCCCACGGAGCCCCCACGCCGCCTCAGTCGGGCCGCCGTGCAGCCAGGCGCCCGTCACGGGCCCGGCCCCCCGCCCCGCCCCGCCCCGCGTCCGGGGCGGCCGCGGCCCAGGGGGCCGGACGGGGCGGTAGGGAGCGAGGCGCACCACCCGCCGGCGGCAGCGAGGGCGGGGTTCGGCGTCCCGCCAGCCGCACCCCCGGAGGGCCGATGCCCTCGGGCGGTGCGGTGGGCCCTGCCCGCGGCAGGGGGCGGGGGAGGAGCCGGCGGCGGCAGCCGGGCCCGGGCCGGAGCCGCTGCGGTGCCTCAGCCCCTGCCCTGCTGCGGGGGAACCGGCGCGGCCCGGGCGACCCGCCGCTGCGGCCAAGGTCGCGGCTGCCCTGCCCTGGCCGGGCCAGGCCGTCCGCTCACCCCGCGGCCGGACCGCGAGGTCTTGGCCCTGCTCCCCCCACAGCCCGGGCGCTGCCGCCCCCGCCCTCCAACGGGGTGGGTGAGAGAACCGTGGCAAACTTTTCTCCCTTCTGCGGCGGGGGCCGCCACCCCCAGCCCGCAGCCGCCCCGCCCCGCGGCGCCGGCTGAGGTGCTCACCTGGGGCCGGGGGGCAGCGCGGGAGGAGGAGGTGGCGGCGCAGCTGGTGCAGCATGACGAGGAGGCCGATGCGGTACACCCGGAGCAAGGGCACCAGCGCAGACAATAGCGACATGGCCGCCTCCCGCCCCGCGGCAGCTGGCTCAGGCCGAGGCGGAGAAGGAGCTCGGCGGCCGGCCTGTGCGTGGCACGGTGGTTCTCTGCCGCCGCCGGCGGGCCGGGCCGGGCCGGGGGGGGGCGCGGTGCGGCGCAGCCCCCACCCAGCGGAAGGGAAAGCGCCGCTGCTGTCACAGCAGCAGCGCCCGGGCGCTCCGCGGCTCCCGCCCTTCTGGGCATGTGCGGCGGGGGAAGGGCCGCGTCGCGGCCGGCGCGGGGAGGGACGGGGCGGCGGCGGGGTGGCCGGTCGCCGGTAGCGACCGGGCGGCGGCTCGGCCCCCGCCGAGCCGCCCGGCGAGCTGGGGAGGGGGCGAGGGGAGCGGCGCTGCGCAGCGGCGTGACTCAGCAGCGGGAAGCGGCGGCGCGGTGACAGGCCGCCCGGGGAGGCTGTCCCGTCGGGTTTTGGGTGCAGCGACTCTGGTTGCCAGATCTGTCACAGCCACAAGCAGCGAGAAGTGCCTGGGCGGGGGTGAGGCAGCCGGGGCTGTCTCAAAACCCCGTGGCTGAAAGCGCTCATTGAGTTGTTTGAGGGTTTCCCTTCTCTCTGGCACTGTTGAGGGGCGGCTGCTGCTGCTGAATCCCACGGGCATCGCTCGGTCTGGGCGCGACCCCGTCACCTCGGGCATCTGTCAGGCTTAGTCCTCTCCCGGCTGCAGTCCTGGCAGTCGCAGATACCGATTTCTCCAAGTGCAGCTTTATGTACAAAGGCTTTCTACATCAAGGCGTCTAAATTTTCTACAAGCCTGATGAAAGCGTTCTGTACAGTGATACCCAGCGTATCATGGGGTTTACCTCGAAAGTTTTGTCAGTTTTAAATCCTCAGCCTTTTTAATACGCCCAGTACTTTGGGCCGAAGAGCACATCCTGCCTACCAGTTCTTCGGGTAGATGGCTGGTTTCGGCTCCAGGAAATGCAGCACCCAGCCCTGACGTCGTGTCTTTCATTCAGAGAACTGGCAGCGCTTCATAAAGACAGATGAGCCTCAATATCGGTACAAAACAAAAAATATGAACAGTCGTTTCACAAGAGGAGACGTTGACCTATATATTAAATTTCAAATCCTTAGGTAACTAACAAAGTTCTGGGAGTGCATTTGAAATGTAATCTTCCCCCCCACCCAGCCGCCCTTAAAAAAATAAACATACTTTCTAAAAAAAAAATAATACAATTAATAATAAACTTTTTCAATGTCAGATCGGATCACTCAGCAGAACTGACTTTCTGTCTGCTCTCAGAAATATGCATAAAGTAAAAGCACAGTGTGCTGTTGCTCCGGGACAAAACCAACCATTTAATTCTATGTATCTTGGGTGAATTATTTATTTTTTATTAACACATGGAATTATGCAAACATAAATAATAAACAGAACATCATGAAGTCACATCTGTGAAGGATTCGTTCCTAATGCACATTGTTCTCAACCATGCATGGAGTGATAGAAAGAGCATCACATAAAGAAACGAAAGAAGAAATGCTGACATTTAGTAAAGACTAATTACTCCTTCAACTTATCTCAGTAAAAATCAAATCTCAACTCCTTTATGTTGCTTTACATCCTTCTCTCAGAACTACAGCATTAATGAAAGCCCTTTGCAACATTAAAATATGAAACATCTCTACATTGTATTTACATGACCTGTATATAAATATACCGTACTTTCTCAGGTTTTCTAGTATAATAATCTCAATGAATGCACACTCAAGCTATGGGAATAAATTCTTCTGTGTCTTTTTTTCAGACAACGCTATCCAAAGAACTAGACTAAGTGGGGAACAACTGATGGGTTAACATCATGGTCTTATTGATCCCACTACTTTTTCTTAGAGTTTTAAAATTATTTTAAAACCCCCATGGTTCATGACTATGGCTTCATAGAAAGGATGTGAAAAATTTCTTTCAACACTATGATACATTATTTTTTCTAAAGGCTGATGGGACATGAAGTGAAGGAGAAATGAAAATATTAACAAAAGGCTGTAGGTCTTAGATTGTTTTCAAATGCTGTCTTAGATGCAAATTTTAACTGATACTTCCTTTACTTCAGTTTTCAGTAGTCACCATCATTACTTACTGATATTTTGGTTTTTTTTTCTTGCAAACATTAACAGCAAAGCCTCAAGTATTCAGGCTGGAATCTCATCCATCTACTTTAGATACCTCACTGAGGTATCTGTTACCTCAAAGAAATTTTAGGTGTCTGAGTCCTGGAAGGGACGAAAGGAGCAATCTAATTGCCTCAGCTTTGCTGCATGGCCAGCAGACAGAGAGAGGCACTTGTGAAGAGCTGCAGAAGATGACTGCTTCCTTTGAGGTGCTTAGAGGGCTTCCTTCTTTCCACCAACAAGAAAGTGACCTCACTGCACCTGTAGGCAAAGCCAACCTGCAGTTAGAGCACAGATATCCTCTTGGAAAGTCATGGAAAACACCAGTAATGCTCCATCCACACAAGTTCCAGCCTATCTGTCCCTCCTGCAGGACTGGCACTGATGAAGCAGTGAGTGATCACGGTGCTTCCACCCACATTTTGCATAAAGATGCAGAAAGCCATAAGAAAGGAAGTGAGTGATGTTTCTAGACTCTAATTAAGCCCTGAACTCAAACTTGCCACCAGAATGGCATGATCAGCAACCATCGGGTAGCGTGGATGGTAGGTGCTGCAGCTGAAAGCCTGCGCAGCCAGGAGTGTGCGAGGCACGAGGCCACATCAGAGCAGACAAAAGTGAACCCAAGGTTATCCTACTAGTTCAGATGCTCTCTGGCATGGGGTGGAGGGTTAGGAGGTTATGCCGTATTTTTCTTGTTTGTTCCATGACAATCTCCCATACGACACATCTTTTACAGCTATGTGGGTTTGCTCCCCTTGGTTTTCCTCCTGTTGAGATGAGAAATGAAGCAAAAAACTCCTTGTATTCACCATGCAGTGGTTCAAGTTCAGTTGGAGAGATCGATGCTTTTTGCCTGGCCATGGTGTGATAGTTGGGATAGTCTTGCAAGATGTGGATGGTGTCACATCAATCCCTCTCAAATGGAAAAATGTACACTTCTACTCCTATGCTTAGCTCAAGATGTGCTCTCTGCATTTTGCACGTATGTCAAAGCTGATGGCCCATGCTAGAAGAAGCCAGACATAATTCTTACTGCTGCTAATTTTACAGGCTTCTGAAAGGCATTTAAATGCCTGTCTTCCTAAGCTGAATTGCAGTGGGACTTGAGGCAAGAGATAAGTACCTATCTTCCCCAAGCAGAATCTCCTTAACATGTGTGGGTGAGTAAAGTTAAATGCCTGAGGAACTTTCAGGTTTAGCAGGGAGATGCTCATAAGATTACGCAGTGCTGGGAAACAGTGGGTTGGGATTGCTTCTGGAATTCATGTGGAGTTTTGAGCACCTGCAGAGAACTCTGATGAGCTACATATGCCTTTTTTTTTTTTTTTTTTTTTTTAGAATCATAGAATAATTTTGGTTGGAAAAGACCCTGAAGATCATTGAGTCCAACGATAACCTCACTCTGGCACTAAACTATGTCCCTAAGAACCTCATCCACACATCTTTTAAACCCCTCCAGGGATGGTGACTCAAACACTTTCCTGGGCAGCCTGTTCCAGTGTTTCACAACCCCTTCCATGAAGACATTTTTCCTAATATCCAATCTAAACCTTCCCTGGCACAACTTGACGTCATTTCCTCTTGTCCTATCACTTGCTACTCGGGAGAAGAGACCAACCCCCTCCATGCTACAACCTCCTTTCAGGTAGTAGTAGAGAGCGATAAGGTCTCCCATCAGACTCCTTTTCTCCAGGCTAAACAGCCCCAGTTCTCTCAGCTGCTCCTCGTCAGACTTGTTCTCCAGACCCTTCACCAGCTTTGTTGCTCTTCTCTGCACTCTCTCCAACACCTCAATGTCCTTCTTGTAGTGAGGGGCCCAAAACTGAACAGAGTATTCAAGGTGGGGCCTCACAGCACTGAGTACAGTGGCACAATCACTTCTTTAGTCCTGCTGACCACACTATTCCTGATACAAGCCAGGATGCAGTTGGCCTTTTTGGCCACCTGGGAACAATGCTGGCTCATGTTCAGCCAGCTCCAAGTCCTTTTCTGCTGGGTAGCTTTCCAGATACTTTTCCCCAAGCCTGTAGGGTTGCATTGGGTCGTTGTGACTCAAGGGCAGGAACCAGCACTTGGCCTTGTCAAACCTCATACAGTTGGCCTTGGCCCAATGATCCAGTTGGTCCAGATCCCTCTGTAGAACCTTCCTACCCTCCAGCAGATCAACAGTCCCGCCCAACTTGGTATCATCTGCACACTTACTGATGGCGCACTTAATCCACTTGTCGCAATCATTGATGAAGAGATTAAACAGAACTGACCCCAATACTGAGCCCTGGGGAACACCACTCCTGACCGGCTACTAACTCCATGCAAAAAAGAGTCATTTTAGGTATCCCCAAACTAGGCATCATCCTATCTAATGTTGGGCACTTGAGCATAGCAGGACCATATGGAGAAGTAAGCTCTTGGGCACCCTCTATATTAGCATGGGGAGGCTTGGTTACCTGGAAGGGGAAATAAACTTTGTCAAGGGGAGAGGTGTCTGCAAGCTACACAGTAGGAAGTCCCAGGGACTGAGAGCAGGCTCCTCTTCTGTGGGCAATCATCTGATGGCACATATTTATTTCTCTTTAGTAACGCTGGGGCAGATTGTAGATGGGTATAAGACTGACCTTCTGCATAACGGAACCAGGGCTACAACTTTTACCCGTGAATGAGGATGGCTTGTGATTCTTCTCTGTCTTTTTCAAATACTTCATTTTTCAATACGATAGTTCAATTGGCAAAAACTGACCCTTGCTGATGTAGCTATAAAAACAAGCACGTGAAGCCCAGGAACACAGTAAAGAAATCTTAGTCTTTCAGCCTACCATTTAAGTTCATGGGAACAATGGGATAAAGCTACAGTCCATATTCCCTGAAGAGTCTAAGCTTTTTAGACTAGAGAAGAATTACAGAAAATATGGACTAATAAGTACAAATAGAGCCCTGGAACAGGGTCAACTTCCCCTCTTCAACCAAATTCTCTAACTACTCAGCTATTATGCAAGAAGCACAATGTGCTTATTATAGCTGCTCAGGTTTTTTAAAGCAACTGCCCCTGCAGCAACTATTGTATTTGTACATCTGAGTATTCAGGACATGTCGCACTTTCAGGAGGTATCTGGTCTGGAAAGCCTGGAACATGAGTAGTTGGAGCTGGGTTTGCAGCCTCTCCAGTACCCTTACTCCATATTACGTAAGATCTGAGTGTCCCCCTGCAGTTTAGTCAAGACTTGGGAGACAAAGAGTCAGAAGATGGCATGCAGAAAACAGCAGTAACAAAAAAAAAAAAATAAAATTAAATTAAAATAAATTTTAAAACATCCCCAAGCACACGTGTTTGCCTACAAAACTTCTGCAGAAACCTAAGTATGAAGCAGGCAAGCTGCTAACAAAAATACACAAGCTATTGTTAAAAACAACTTCTGTCTTAAAACACTTAAAAATTGTAAATCTATTTAGAATTGAGAAGGGGTATTAGCAGCCTACAAACTGTACTTGGCAACTTGATTTGGTGAATCGGCAGTGGGAAATTAGTTCTCACCTAGTTCCAGGCCTTTATTGGAAAATGTCCATAAGAAGATAAACTGATTGACTAACATACACAAAGTTTCAAAAGCCCTTTGACAAGATCCTGCGCACAAAGCATGCTAAGCAATCGAGGGATAAGATCCAGCATATTTACAAAAAAGAAGAAAAGAAACAAAAACCTACAGAAAAACAAAAGTGAAACAAAGTAAGTGACTTACATGGGCAAATGAGAACAAAATAACAGCAAGGTGTCAAGTTTCTATACCACATCCAACCTTGGCTAATACACTCCTTCATGTGTTGGGTGGGGTAAGGGAAAAGCTGTTGCAGCAAAATGGCACAGTGTTATTTCTACTAGTTGAGGTGAGAGAGGAGTGGGGGAAGTTCAGACATTTAAACAAGCGAGGTGGACTGGCAATATTCCAACACTGATAAAATAATGCTATTAAAAACGATTAATTATGTCCACTAGAAAAATTGGTTTGTTGACAGTTAGTTCATTTGTGTTAAAAATATCTAGTGTCAATAATTGCAGTGTGGTTATTTCAATGTTTGTATAGTGATGTCTGCAAGCACCTGTGGCGTACCCTGTGCAACACTGTTCAACCGTAGCTAAGAGTATTTTGTCAGGGTTCAGCAAACAGCCAAGAAGATGATTATGGTCCAAAGCAAGAGTTTTCCATGACACCAAGTCCTTCATGTGTCTATGATCTCTGCCTTAGCAATACAGTAAGATAAACATGTCTTTCATCAGAAACTTGGTTAGCACTGTTCTAATGTGAAGGAAATAAAAAAGCAGAATCAACCACCACAAACTGGATATCACAAGTTGATCTGCACCTGTATTTTTGTTGCATCTGCTTGCAAGAATACTTGAGTACCGTGTAAACAATATTACACAAGGCAAGGTCTGTGGGAGAATACAGCAGACAAGCTTTCAGGTGCACATAACCCTGCCCGTCCCCTTGGCCAAACGGGGCTATGACAACACTGCTACTATTAGTATTCAAGGTTCAGTAGCAGAGTTCACTGGTCTCATCCATGCTGTCTGTGGGCACTTCCCTGAAGACAGCACCTACCACTGTCACAGCTCTCACAGCCAGCCTCAGGAAATGGTGGGACTGAACCCCACAAATACGTGGGAACCTTAGTTTTGGGCATGCAGGATGCATTAGGTCTCACCCATTACAGATAAGCAAGCAACTCCACACATCAAGCAGGGAACCCTCACACTGATGATGGATGGGTGGCCAGGTCAAGGAAGCTGGGAGATGACATTTGGGTGTCAAGATCTTCAGAGCAGTGCAGAAATGGACAAAGGGGCAAGGACTGTGCCACACAGAAATGCTCATGTGGTCATGGCTGTGGTTGATGTTTGTGACAATCAGGCTGCCCAAAGAAAGCTATTCTTACCTGTTTGAAAGTTGTCATACTGGTTGAAGTGAACTGGCTTTGTGCCCTGGTCTGTTGTGTGTCCCTCACACTGGCATTAAGATACTTTTCCTCACGTATTCCTGTTCCACCAAATGACTTCTTGAATTGGAGCTAATGCATGTTGTCTTTAGGACCCACACTGCTTTTGTACTTAACTGCACAGATGGCCTCAAGTTACACCAGGGGAGGTTCAGATTGGATATAAGGAAAATTCTTCATGGAAAGGGTTGTCAGGCATTGGAACAGGCTGCACAAGGAAGTGTTTGAGTCACCATCTCTAGAGGGGTTTAAAAGATGTGTGGACAAGGTCCTTAGGGACATGGTTTAGTGCTAGAGTTAGGTTATGGTTGGATTCAATGATCTTCAGGGTCTTTTCCAACCAAAATGATTCTATGATTATTTTCAGGGCTCTTTAGTAGCAGATCCTGTCTGCAGTGCTCTGCAAATGCAACATGGGAAGAGAATCTCTTATTTTTGTTGTTGCTGTTGTTAAAAACTGGCTGGGGTGTTTCTGACTGCCTGTCTCTAGGCTGTGGCATATAAGAGAGCAAATGTGGTGAGATGGGCAAAGAGATGTGTAGAACGAGCTGGAGGGAAGAAGATCAGGCCAAAACATGATGCAAATGCTGAACAAAGGAAGACATGCCAATAACAGAAGAGAGGAGTTGTGAGAAATGCTAGACATGGGTTGGCTTTGGTTTAGCTTTGCCAGAAAATGGTCCATCTCTCTGCTAACCCAGATCACGGCATGCAATTTTCAGTAACAGTGATGTTGCGTGAGACGATCTGGTTTGTAGGGTCAGGATCCCTGAAAGCAAGTGGAGCTGGAAAACCCCCGTGCAATAAAACCTCCCTTCCTGTGACAGGGCTGGGGCCAGCTGTCCCCCCACCCTGGGCAGAGGTGTCCTCATGGGGTGTACAGTGAGGTGGACCATGAATAGGAGCGATGCACATAGTGACCTGAGCTGGAGATGCCCAAAGCCCTGTGTTAGCTTTCTCCTTTCTATATAAAGTATACTGGGCCGGGGGGAGATTACTGAGAATCAGAGAGTGTCCAGCAGTTCTTTAAGCTTGCTCTGTACTTCTTGTTATCACTTTTCTGGCACAGCTGCTTTGCAGTCCTGTTTGTGAATGGGCCCTGGCTCCTGAATCTCCTGAGACATTTATTACTGTGGCAGCTGGTTACTTTAAAACCCCCTGGCTGTCTCTGCACTGTTACTGCTCCTTGCCCTGGGACAGCCAATGACCTCTCTCATTTTCCCAATTGCATCTCACTTTACTTTCTAATCACCCAGACAAACCTGTCTCTCTATCTGCCTACAATCAGTGGATTCCCAGTTTTCTTGATCACACCTGCCTGTCAGTTGTCCAAAAAGATTACGTGCGCCTTGAATTTTCCACTTACTTTAATAAATTAATTATTGCAGTGTTATATAACTTGTTTATGTTTGGCTTGTGCAGTAATGGTTTAGATTTTGGATATTCCATAGCATGATATTAATTTACTAAGCACAAAATAACTGTGTAAAAAGCTAGCAAGGCCAAGAAAATAACAGACTCAACGTTCTAAATTTAAAGCAAAAAGTTTAAAAAAAAAAAAAAGAATAAAGAGGTCCTGCTATTCTTGAGGGCAAATTCACATGTGGCATAGATGAGGTAAGAGGAGACATCTGAAAAAAACATTCCTCATTCCTTGTCCTTGGGGTGATCCAAATCTCTATAAATACGAAGCTTTATTTTTTGTTCTTCATCTCCTTTTTGTCAGTGCAAAATGAAATTATGATGCGATCAATGCCAAATTGCCTTAAAAACAACTACGGAGAAGATTTAGCCAGGCTCAGACCTTAAACTTTCTTCTCTAACACTTGTCTGTGAGGAAGCATAAAGTGTTCCAGAATTGTACTTCGACACCCTAGAATACATGCACTAGAAATTACCACAGACAATTCATTCTGCTGATAAAAATAATTTAAAGGCTGGAGAAAGCCAAGGGCTCACCATGGTAGTTGTTAAGGATACTCTTTCAGAATAATCTAAAGATGTCTGCTTCCAATTATACATATGATATTAGCCTTCATATTTTTCAAAAGTAATAAACTATTCTGATTATATATAATATGTAATATGATAGTTTAATTTCCAAGTCTATTAAGACAGCAGTGTAATTCAACACCATCATCACATCCCAGTCTGCTGAGACAGTACAGAATGAAAGATCAGCCATTTTTAAAAAGCTTTCACTAGAGACTCACAAATATGTAACAAAGTGGGTATTTCTCAGTCCGCTGGCTGTCCTGAGAGCTGAGATTGCTCAAGCCTGATGGATAATGTTTGGATTCCCAAGAGGTGCAGTTGTTAGAAACAGTGCATTTCAGATTCTAGATTAGTCTTGGGTTTGTATTGTTTTCTAATCTGCTGCTGCTGTTTCAGTAGTATCAGCCATTTACATTCAGTACTTAATAACGATAAGCCTAACATGAAGGACTTGCATATCACTGCTTGTATATATGTTAGATATATTTTCACATTCTGGGTTGTTGGTGGTGGGGTTTTGTTTGGTTGGTTTGTATTTTTCGGCTTTGTGTGTGTTTAAAGAGTACTCTTTTAAGTAGCAGAATGACATTAGAAAGTGACAGAAGTAGTTCATAGGCATAAGAAGCTTTTAAAACTAAGATTTAAGCCTGTTTTATAACAAGTATTTTTCATCTAGTAAAAGGCCTTAATCCAAACCAACCAATAATACAAGTGTAAAGTTACAATCTTTAAAGCTACTTCTTAAAACCAGACTATTTTTGTTTTGTTTTGTTTTCCTAGGAACTTGCAAAAGACCATCACCCAGTGATCCACTACATGGCACTTTGACTGTTAATTGATAAGTTTAGGATAAGCCGCTTTAGCATTGCAGAGCTTTTATTCCACAATCCCAGCTAGAAGATGTTTTCCTAGTATCTGACTTCACTTCAAAGCAGATTTATCTAAGGTCTAGATTCCTAAAGTGAGTTTAGACAACTTCTTGTAATAAAAAACAGAATATACATATATATTTTAAATGTATATGCACATTTATGTGTAAAGAGAGGTAAAATTACATTTTGAAATTTCATTAAGCATGTGAAAGGGGAATAGCATTTTCTGCACCCAGGACTTAAAAGTGTTTAAAGAAGCTGGTTTATGCTGTTACTTCCTTCCTCAAAAGAGTAGGGAACTTCTTCTATGTAAATCACATTAGAGCATCATTACTACTTTCAATAAAAGAGTTAAATTGGCTATAACATGCACTTGTTACACAAAAATTATAGGTGGGGAGCAAATTCCCTGGTAACCACATTCAAGTTGCAAGCCTTAGCAAACGGGTTTTTATCTGTCAGAAGCATAAACTCAGGAGCCTTTACTACTGTTCCAGATTAAAGAAAAGTGAGTAACCAAACCATACATTGCATACAGGATAAGTGGCTTTCTGCTCGTGATTTTGCTGGCTGGGTTTCTAATTGCGAAACAAGGGGGTTTCCTGCAACTTGCATGTTGGGTCTTGCACCTATCTCACTCATGGCCAGCTTGTCTTTCATGGGGTTTTTGCTTACTAATAATGAGATTATTAACAGCCAATTCACTATGTTTAAATATTTTTTTCAAGGAGGAATCAAGGTAAAAACTGAATTCTGCATCTGACTTTCCTTGTTTCATGTTCGTCACAATATCAATCATGCCTTTGTTTTGCATTGTCTTGCAACCAACTGTTTACAATAAACCATCAATAGCAATCAAAGATCTGATTCTATCTCTCTTGCTGTTGTTGATTAAATAGGGAGAGTACAAACCGAAAGAGAACTTGACTGCTTTATCAAAATACAGTTTATTTACACAAAAGGACATAAATTTCCCTGTAGTCAAGCCCAAAAACATAGGGGGTTTTACATGCAGGGTTAGTTTTCCCTCTATTTAATTATTAACTGTTCCTGCTCTAATAAAAAGGTTAATTTAAATCATGATGTTATGAAAGAAAATTTTACTCAACTTCAGAAATGCATATGAACAAATGTGCGACCTGTTGTTCAGGGACGGGATCAAACACTGAACAGCCACATTGGATGAGATGGAAGATCAGCACAGATTTGGATATATCTGTTAAAATGACCAGGACTGAATATCTCAGAAGGAAGTTTAAAATTTTCTTAGCAGACAACCTCCTACATGGTAATCTCCACTTACTTTCTCTTTTCCACCTATCATACTGGTAATTCCTAATGGTGGTTAGACCAAAATTCTGAAGATTATAATTTTTTTTTTTTCTTTTTTTCCTGCCACTGTTAACTGTCTCTTTAGATATATTTGATATATGGATGACTCCAAGATCTTTTTGAATTTTATAAGTCTGTTCTACTTGTGCTGGGTTTCATGGTCTGATCATATAAGTTGTGTAACAAAATATTTTAGTGTTTTATAATTCACTACCTTCTAATTTAATTGCACAGTCCTTTATATCTGTATTATGAGCCCGAAAAGCAAAATGCCCAGTCTATCTTTAAATGACTTATTATTTTATATACTTTCTTGTCTTACTCATTTCCTGTTTACTGTAAAAGATCTTTTATGTCTCTTCAGAGGGTGTTCGCAATGCAACACAATCTGTTAACTTTTATATAGACACCGTCTGCTCAAAGTGTACTATGGAGTGTCTATTAATGTAACTGAGACTGATATACAGAAAGAGGTGTCAGTATAAAGAGTATTTAATATATTTACACCATAAAACTGCAAGAGTAAATTAGGAACAGATCGAAGTATGAGTATTAAGTGAACTACGGACAGGAGATGTTCTTGTTAAGGCCTGCACAGAATTGGCTAGTCATACCGTGCAGCTCTCCTCCTTTTTTGTAACTGTGAGATCATATGAAAATACAAATGGCAACTGTGCAAGATGTTTTCCTAAAATTCTGCTCCCAGGCTCACTTGGCTGCCTCCAGCACTGGTGCACATCATTACAGCCATCAAACCCTGCAGTTGGAGGGTGAAATCTCTTTACATTCTGAGGGTAACGAGATCAGTTCTCCCGACGGAAACGACACAGAACCTCATCTAATGCCACAAAATGCCTTCAACAGCATCTGCTCTCTCATCAGCACACAACAGTTCTTCCTCTCTGCCATTGTCCATCAGTAATCCAGGACCGCATTGCCCCTTCTCCAATCGGCTCACTACTCTGCCAAGGACTATTTGTAAGTAATATTTTTTCTGCACTTTTCTTTTTCTATTTATTGTTCACTGCTACTTGAGAGAGGGAATGAGAGAGGGAAGAAAAAAAAAGAAAGAAAACAAAGGTATGCGCAATGAGTTCTTGAAACATTTTAAATGTAAGGCTTGGTCTCAACTTTTCCTCTTTAATTATCTACTGCTGCTACTTGGAATTTTCAGGGCTGTTTGAGCCCTATAATAACTTGTTTGATTTGTAGTTATAACAATTCATTTCTGCTGGGTGGGGGGAACCATGCTGATTGCTTCTCTCTTAATTTAGCTGTGTCATTCTCTATGCTCGTAGTAAGTATTGCAATGCTTTTTCTAAAAAAGATTAAAAAAGAAATTAATATAATTTTCTAAAAGTAAACACTTGATGTACACATTGATATACAAGCTGCAAACTATGTAATATGTGAAAATGGACACAACTGTTGAGTGTACAGATGCTTCGGGTTTTCTCCCGGAATAATACGATTTTCCATATACCAAGAATCAAACATGTTCTCTATTACTTTCTTGCTTAAATAGAGTAATCTATTGCAATCTATTATCGTTTGTTTGTTTTTTTTTTTTTTTGCTATGCACTAGGCTGATAGTTTCAATGATTTTCCCTTAATAACCTCAAGCCATTTTTCTGATCATTGCACTGGATGACAATCCTTTTAAGTACATATACTTTAGCTTGTTGTTTTGTTTTGTTTTTCCAAACCAACCAGTTTCCATTAATAAAAACTACAATGGATCCAGTACAAAATCCAATCAACTGGAAGTTTTTGTATTTGGTTGTTTTGTGTCCTTTGAATGAAATTTATTCACTCCTCTAGAGATGGTCAGGAAGTACATCATTTTGAGTGCTCAGAAGGTCATTTTTTGCTGCATTCAGGCCTCTTGCACAAAGGGGAACTTTGCTCTTCTTTCAGTATTAGCATTGTGCCTGCAAATAGAAATAATTTTACCTTCAGTTAAGCTTGCTACACATCAGTGGCACACTACTGACTTCAAGTTTATTCCACATTTAAAAGACAAAGTTTCACTACCCTGAAGATACATTTATTGGTAACTTGCAGCCACTGATCAAAAACTAATCCAGATTATTAGTGACTCAAAGCCACATGCATCTGAAGTGTCCAGCACCTCCAGAAATTATCTTTAATGATGGATAGGAAACATTGGTTTCAGAGGAATATGAGCCAGCAGGTAGTGATGGCACACACAGTCTCCTTCCATCAGCCCCACTCTCTGCTGTGCATTAACTAATTTTCTCATGTAGGAATCATTCCACGGATTGACTGGTTTTGTTTACCAGCCTTCCTAGGCAGAGCGTGGCATTTCATCTACCTAGTCATTTATTTATTATATTGTTTCCTTGCTTCAATCAACTCTCTGTAAAGCTTCTGTTTATCTTTCTTCTTTGCCTTGTACCTGCACTTCACGCACAAAACCGCTGCCTCTGACATCTCTACAGAGAAACCTGAACCCATGCTCTCCTGTTTCCGTGCCAGGACTCTTCCGAGGGGCTGGGTGGGGAGGGAGGAGGGTTGCTACCAGAATTCCAAGCACTCCCGATTGCCCGCCAGTGCTGCCAGTATCGCTGGCAGTCTGAAAAGCAGAATAAATCCTCCCACAGTAATTGTGTGATAATTATTTGATTTGCAAAAGTTTTGGCTTTGCCTGCTTGTCAGTGTGTTTATTAATTTGCTTATAGAAGAAACTCATTGAAAATATTCAAATCTAAGAAATAAGCCTTAGTATGCATCTAGAAAGTAACATATCTGTTAAGATCCATGACAATTACATGACAAAACCCCTATGGAATAATTACTAGAGTCAGCAAACAAACACTGGTTTCCTAACAGCGATTTCTTTCTGGTTTTTTCCTGCTTCCCCCTCCCCCACAACAATCTGCCTGTTCCTCAAGCATGTTTCTTCACCTCCTAATGTTCCAAAAGACACTGTTACTGTCTCCTTCATCTTTGGCATCCACCATTCCAATAAAAACAGCAGCAATTAAGATGGATACTCCCCGTCAGGCATTGTAGAGCAAGGAGGGCAAAGCCAGTATCATAAATCACTTTCTTTAGAGGGTATAGTCAAGCGACATGAGAAGTTAAAAGCTTAAAATGAAGTTTCAACTTCATCTGCCATTTTCTGTGCCATAGGATGTAACACCCAAGCAGTGGGTATGGTCCAGCTCAAGGAAGGAGAAAGGGGCTGCACAGTCTGGTGGCCAATACTGCCAACTATCTCCATGAAAGTCCTGATGCTATGGCCAGGCTGAAAATCCTCTACGAAAAGCTAACTGGCAGCTGTTAATATCTTCTACAAGAAGTATACAAAATGCCTAGGTTGAGTATTTTCTCTGGTAACTTGTTAAGTGCAAGACTTGAAGCCCAGCAAGTCTGTGAAACACAACTTGGTAGGCTTTGGTTCTCTTTGGGCATGACATCCAACTGCAAAACGAACAGAATAGGCAGAGCTGGGCAGAATATTTGAGAATATTGTAGAAGGGAGGACGGGGAGGGAGGACTGGCTAGAAATACCCAGCAACCTCTCGGGTCTGTTACAACAGAAGACAAACAGAAAACAAAAGAGCAGCTGAAATCACCTTCCAACATAAAAATGTTTCTCTACATTGATCATAACAAAAAGGCCTCATTTCTCTCCAGGAGCCTCTTTGAGCAACCTAGGAGCTGATCCTCCATCTTCTAAATGCTTGGGGGACTTTCCAGCCCTCAGAGTGGCTAGCCTGCTTGTGGGACACGTTTCCCAAGGATGAAAAAGAAAGCAACCCTAACTGAAATGTAAATGCTGTAGAGGATCTGTCCTCCAAACTGGGATTGTTCTGCTTTAGCCGCAATCTCTGCAACAAGGCCTTCGAGTCTCAAATTTATTTACTGACCACAGCCCCCCTGTAATCAAGCTGTGGTTTTGCTGTAGAAAGTGACCCTGAGAAAAATAAAATAAAATAAAATAGAATAAAATAGAATAAAATAAAATAAAATAAAATAAAATAAAATAAAATAAAATAAAATAAAATAAAATAAAATAAAATAAAATAAAATAAAATAAAATAAAAGCATTGCATGATTCTGCATAACTGCAGACCAAATTACATCCTCAATTACCCCCATACAATGCCATTAACAGTTGGCGGGGTTGCAGAGGTGTGCCTGGAAGATGGATTTGGTCTGCAGAATCGTAAATCCCCTGAGACAACAACTACAAAAATGCCAGTTGACTTCGGTGATGAGGTGCGGAACTGGCGGGTATGGCTAAATCACATAAATGTATAAACTGAAAAAAATGTTTCAGATGGTGTGTTCTTCCCCTTCAATCCTCTCGGCTTTCACCTGGGGCTGTGAATATCTTTAGACATACTCATACAAAGGCAGGCAATACTTAAGAAAAAAAAGTCTTGTATACAAAAAAAAAAAAAAAAAAAAATTTGAGCTCATATTTGAATGGTTTACTGGAAAAATCTTAACTTTCCATATGTATTTTTCCTTGAATATCAATGATCTATTTTTCTCTACTCTCATAACCTAATCAAGAAGGAAACAGGTCAAACAAATGTAATCTTCTAAAATTAGAGACATTTTATGCTTTGCTGAGATCTCAATGCTGAAATGTCTGATGTTAGAAACAATAGAGCAAAAGATTTAAATGACTGAAAGCTATTTTACAATAAATGTGTCTTACATAAGTTGCATACACAAGAAGAAAATAAAAATTAAGGAAAATTGCTCAAATGAAAAGCATAAGCTGGGAATATCGATAGACTACAATGTGTAGACTTGCATATTCTAGCTGCCATTGCTCTATTTGGCTTCAGAAACAAAATTATTTAGGATAATTATAATTACAGCTGGTAAGAATTTTCACGCTCAGGGAAAAGCTAACATTTCAACATTTGTTTTCATGCTGAATCAGAATTAAAAAATCCAAATTCCTCTCAGAGACAAATTCCGAAAACTTACGATTCTTAGGTATTAAATATAGATACTGTCAAAACATTGTCCTACATATATCAATACCTGCAGTATCTAGTAGGAACATATTGTAATATTTAATTTGGTATTCCAGTATGATTACAAACTCAACATGAATGGAATATGAAAATTAAACACTTCCAGCTAACAAAGCAGAATATTTTGGTGTTGAACAAGGATGTTGGGATGAGATTTTCAGCACTGTGGAAATGTTTGCATTTTGAAAAAAAAAAAAAATTGCTGACAGTAATTTTTTTCATCCACTATTGTTTTCCTAGTTAAGTTTTGACACCTCTTAGCTCTTCTTCTCTTTAACAATATCCTGATCAAGTGTTTTTTCATTTCTTCTCACTTCCTTCCTCTTACTTCCAGTAGTATGATGATTAAGAAGATTTATTACTATATTTGTACAGTGCCTAGTTATATAGACACCTTTACACTAAGGTCCTCAAAACTGACTCCTCATAAAATCCAAGCAAGATTAAATGACGGACAAAGAGAGGTGTGGATTTAAGGGGAGAGCTTGGATTAGAAGCAGCATAGCCCTGGATCTTGCACTGTATTTCAGACTGTCATGCCTCTTGAAAAATGGCTCAGTGCATCAGCTCACAGAAGAGATCGGCCAGCTGAAGCACCATGCATAAAACCAGATTTTCAGTGTATTTCTGACAACACAATTCACACACATGGGAGCACAGATAGCGGATGCACCTTCTCCAGTCTTGTGGTTGAGACCAAGGAGTGCTCTGTGTGAAGGCCCAGCAGCCTGCTTGGCCTGCACCGCTGAGCCACCTGGGATATGCTAGAAGAGACCCCCCATGAGACATTCCTGGCATGTGCAGGCATTCAGGCCATGCCACCAAACCAGACATAGTCTGAAGTAAAACCCCCTGGAGTTTACCCCCTCTACTCTGCCCTGGTGAGACCGCATCTGGAATATTGTGTCCAGTTCTGGGCCCCTCAGTTCAAGGACAGGGAACTGCTGGAGAGAGTCCAGTGTAGGGCAACAAAGATGATTAAGGGAGTGGAGCATCTCCCTTATGAGGAAAGGCCGAGGGAGCTGGGTCTCTTTAGTTTGGAGAAGAGGAGACTGAGGTGTGACCTCATTAGTGTTTATAAATATATAAAGGGTGAGTGTCAGGAGAATGGAGCCAGGCTCTTCTCGGTGACAACCAATGATAGGACAGGGAGCAATGGATCCAAACTGGAACACAGGAGGTTCCACGTCAATATGAGAAGAAACTTCTTCTCAGTGAGGGTAACAGAACACTGGAACAGACTGCCCAAGGGCGTTGTGGAGTCTTCTTCTCCGGAGACATTCAAAACCTGCCTGGACACATTCCTGTGTAACCTCATCTAAGTGTTCCTGCTCCAGCAGGGGGATTGGACTAGATGATCTTCTGAGGTCCCTTCCAATCCCTAACATTCTGTGATTCTATGAGTACCTGGGGTACCAGATCCTTTTTCCTCTGGTCTGCTTCTGCTGAGCTGTGCTGCTGCTGGTGCAGAAGTAGCCATAGAAAAACCTACATCTCATCCACAGTATTTGGAATATCTCTGCAACTACTAGTTATGATTGGACCTTTTTGAAAGTATTTGCAAAGTGTAATCCTTAAGAAATGCAGTTAAGGTGCTATGGAAACATACAAGCCCTATGGTAGAGCATAGCACAGGGTAACATAGGTGTACCCACATTATCTACCTGTAAAGGAAATGGTTTCACTGGGAGGTGGAGAAGTGCTCCTGCACGCCCTGACCCATCTCTGTAACACCTTCATCTGCTTCTCCATGGATGGAAACTGGGTCCTCAGGCAGGATGCCTTCCGTGATGCCCTCACAGGAGATGCCTCAGCTGGACATGGAGGCAACCAGCCCTCCTGAACACAATCATGAACACCTAGCTCATTGAAAACTCAAGCTGCAGTGCAGAATATCCTTCTGTTCTCCTTCTGACAGTGAACTGCACCAAAAGCTTCACCAGGAGGGAGAAATAATGTTTGACAATGTCATGTCTCTTACCCAACAGCGAGAGCCATGGTTCCACAGCCGGGTGCTCACCCTGTCCCACATGTGAGCAGGCTGGGCTCACCGGCCCCAGCCTCCAGGGTGCCTACAGAGAAAGCTGCAGTGTCTCCTTGCACAAAACTCAGGCACCTCTGTCACCTGCAGTGACTTGCTTGCACGTTGGCCAAGAAAGAACTCAGCAGAGCAGCCTCCACATCCAGGCACCTGCCCTTGGTGCCGAAATACAAGCACTGCAGGAATTTGCTCTTTTCAGTAAACTGTCTCCAATAATTGCCTCAGTTTTAAAGTCGAAGGCCTCTAGAGTAATGAACAACTGTTATTTCTAGCACAATGGGATCATTGTCTATAATGTTATCCCTTAATTGCTACTGCAAGTGCAAATTATGAAAAACAAGCATATCCAAATATAGAGACACTCGGCCCTTGTGACAGGAAATTAAGGTCTGTTCTCTAACACTGCTGCTTACCCTGAACTCCAGCTCAATTCAAAATGAATTACATACATTCTGTACTTCGAAAAGCAAGCTCTTAACCTTTACAAACAAGAGTTTATTGAGTTGGCATCATGTGTGTTCTGGCTATCTCTATAAACATCCAACGCTTTTTTTGATCCCACTTAATCTCCTGGCCATCCTGGTCCCATCAGAGCTAATGACAAAACTCATCTAAAAAAAGTTGAAATACATTTTTTTAAACTAATGAATAAAGCTGCAAGTGTATTGTCTTTTGAACTTTTAGTGAGTTTGATTGTTTAATTGGTTGTTATTTTGAACTGCAAGAAAAAGCAAGTGAATGTTGCTATATCATCCACAATATAAAATCTTTCATATTCCATCCTGTTTTTCATACCTTAAGATTCTATCATTTTCAGCCTCTCGGATAAAATATTTTTCATACCTGTTCATGCCTTGCTTTGGTGTCGTACTCCTTGGAAGCAATAATGACCAGAACAAACTCAGGCTTCTGAGAAAGAGCCTGCTGTCTTTACGGTGTCATTTTAATATTTAAGAATTAAGAGTCTAAATATTTAATCTCCACTGTGAACTGTCTGAAAAGCATGGTATTGTCAAACAATCGTGGTAAACTTCTGAGGAAAGGTCTGATCATTCTCTTACTGATGTCAGTGGGAATTTTGCCAGGAAGCTCAGCATGAGCAGGGTATAGCCCAAAGTAATCAGTTCTACAGATGATTACATGAAAAGCCCTTAATTATAGCATGATGATTGAGTATTATTACAGTCATGAGACAGAGGCATCTTCTGGAACCAAAACCAAGAAAAAGAATGTATTGAGGCTACTCCTCCTCCAAGTTGTGCCTCTTTGGCAGCAGCCTTTTATCAGATGACTTTTCACATGTTAGCACAGCTACTCAGGTTTTGGCCGCCGTCTGACACGCACAGCAAAACGAGCCCAGATTTCCTCTTCCTCAGTTCCTCTCTGCTAAAGGTCTCTCAGCCTGCCAAGGTTGTGCTGTTTGGTAAGCAAAATGTTTTTGGCAAAGCCAGGAACTGTCTGCGCTTCTTTGTCAGTCCTCACTTCGGTTCAATGGCACTTCTTGCTCCGTAGATGACTTTTCCAGGCTGGGAAAGGGCAAGTAGCTAATGACATTGCTTGATGGCTGCTGTCTTAATTAAGACAAGGAAGAGACAGCACAGAACCCCCAAATCCAGACTCCTGCTTCTGCAGCCTTGGCTAACCTGCCCAGTGCTCCAGCTGAGAGCAGGAGGGAGCAGGTTCTGGCCGTGAATTTGGCACTGAGGGCACAGACGATGTGTATGAGCTAAGAGGATGCCCATGCAAACACAGTCAGCATCTTCACGGTTCTTCAGGGAGCATTTGCTGTTAGGCAGATGGACAGATGCAGTTTTGCACAGTTCATCTGAGAATGGGAAGCTGGCACAGTACCCTGCAAAAGTCTGTATGAAGATGGGAATATGATTAGACTTCATATGAACTTTGGATTAAAATGTTGTATTATAACTTATAGGTAAGGAAATTCATTTTCTCACTGTTACTTGAGGGTCAAACAGAAATGTGCTTGTCATTCCGCCCCCCTCCCCTCCAGAAACAATGATTCTGGTGGTTTAGCAAAATCTGTCTTAATAAAGGTAAAAGGCAAATATTAATAAAACATGCATAGTCACTTAATTCATTGTTACTAAATCATTAATAGGATTTAGTTCTTTTTTTTTTTTTTTTTTTGTCAAAGCCACAGAAAGCTGAGAGATGACAGTGGGAAAACACACATCCACAGCAAGTTTTAGGTACATTTTGAGGGGATTTTCTTCACTACTTTACTTAGGAGATAAGTTTTTATGTTGCATTTTCATTTATTTTCCACATTTCTATATTGCTTATGTTTCTTTATCTGAAAGGAACTGGGAAACTCTTCCTCTGCTTCCTGCCTGAAGTTGCTCTCTCTGGAAGCAGCTTTTTTCCCTGTCATGATACATGTTGTCAGGCTTTGTCTCCTCTTGAAATTATCATAAAAACGATACACTGGCAAGCAGTCCCATTTGTAACAGTGGGGGATTCTGAAATATTTTCAGTTATTTTCCTAATAGCAGCTGGTGATTTCCTGAAGCTATGCATTCTGATTGAATATCTTTCCTTTCTCCAGTTCTCTGAAGCAGTGGTTAAAAAATCACTGCTATTTCATTTTAACCTCTCAAGAGATGAGCAAAAATCTGTTGCCTAGCAAGCAGAAGTACTATTGCCTGTGTTAAAAGGTCAAGACAAAAACATGCTGAAAACTTTTTGGATACCTATATGAAGAGATGATCTGACTTGGGAGTTGTTCATTGCACAAAGGGGTCTGCATCTGTGCATGCTGCTCTCACATACTTAATGCCACTTAAAGGAGAGGAGTATCTGTATTCCTCAGACAAGCATTCTGACATTTCAAAAAGATAACAGCTATCTCTCAGTTTAAATAAACTCAGAAATACGCCTGGAAAATAATTTATCGTTGGCTATGGAAATGTCAGAGTTCCAGATTAAGTGATAGAGGTATTGAATTCTTTTCAATCTTTGACCATGTGCTAAAATAAGGAGCAAATTAAAAGCTATTGTGCTTATTTTCTGCGGGCAGCTACTACATTTGGTAATAGCTTCCATGGAAATCCATCACACAATATACATATTACAGTCCTGAATATTTTACCTACTATACCCTATATTATGCTTCAGTTCTCAAGATCTTTGTACAGAGCAGCTCATGTGGCACACACAGCAAACATGCTGCACCTCTCAGTTGGGTGGATGTATTTCTGGGGTGCCATAAGCTCAACTTATTAGAGTGCAACATTAAACACATTAAGTGCAACATTAAACTTCTGAAAGTGAGAGCTTGGTCTGGCTTTAGGCTTTGTGCAGACCTAAGTGGGAGGGAGTACACAGAATTTATGTGTTTTACACAAAGAGGCTTGGCACACCTATAGCCCCTACACTCTTGAAGCACAACAGCTGCCTGGTTCTCAGTGTTGCTGAGGAATGAGGAGGAGATGGAACCGCGGCTACCCTTCTGTGATTTGTAAGAGACAGGAAAAATCAACAGGAAGAGCAAGAGAGTGCACCTCTATCACATAGAGTGGAAAGATGTTCTGTCAGCTACATAGTACAACCAGAAGGCATCACTGCGTCCTGTATAGAATCCAAGAATCATGGAATGATAGAACAGTTTGGGTTGGAGGGGATTTTCACAGGTCATGTAGTCCAACCCCCTGCAATGAGCAGGGACATCAACTAGATCAGGTTGCTCAGAACTCCGTCCAGCCTGGCCTGGAATGTCTCCAGGGATGACGCATCTATCACTTTTCTGGGCAACCTGTGCCAGTGTTTCACCACCCTCATTGTAAAAAATGTCTTCCTTATATCTGGCCTCAATCTCCTCTCCTTTAGTTTAAAACCATCACCCCTTGTCCTATTGCAACAGGCCCTGCTAAAAAGTCTGTCATCTTCTACAGTATAACCAGAAAGTCTGATAGACAAAGCTTTCAATTTACTGCTCACATCCAGTAAAATATCTGTCTGGACTAGTCAACCAGGGTGAAACAAAATGCCTCCCCCTTCCTTATCTTCTGCGTGAAAAGTGGATCAGACATCAAAATGGGATGAAGGAGAAGAAGTTTATTATAATAACTCCATCAAACTCTCAACCTCTGCCACCATGTTTCCAAATTCAAAAAACAACCTTTCCATCATGATGCATTGGTACAAGAGACTTGAGCCAGTGAGCCTGTGAGCTTCTTCTGTCTCATACTTCTCAACCCAGACTGCCAGTTAATTCAGGCCGGAGTCCTGTGGTGACCTCAGGTGGGCTGTTCCAGCCTCTGACAGAAGCTGGGCCCCCAGGCAGGTTCAGCATCCCACCTGCACAGCCTTTGCAGCAGGGTCAGGACTCTGGCAACTGATCCAGAAATCAAAGTGGTTAAGAAAACTTTGTCAGAAGTGTTAAAATAACATTCCCTTTGTGTTATTGATCATTCTTCCCTTCCAAACTTATCAGTTTTATCAACTGTTTGTTAAATTAGTGTTCTGGAAGCAAATGCACTTGTGTTCTCCCAGACTTTTCTTTGAACTGATTATCTGTTTGAAAATACTCTTCAGCTTGTTAAAAAAGAAAAAGAAAAAGGAAGAAGAGAGGGTTATGAGCTAATATCCTTTCTAATAACCACAGAAACCAGAATCTTCTGAAGAAAATTAGCATTTATCTCTTCCCTGGCATAAAATCACTCTAACCCACCTTCCCAATTTGCCTTAATGGTAAAGGATTGCTAGGCAACACCACACTTGCAGGTCAGCTGCCACTGCGTGACTATGCCAATGTCCATTTTATGAGGCCCACACTGTTTTTTTTTTTTCAATGATTATGTTGCCATGTAAGATTAAGAGCATTTAAATATACTTAGCTAATCTTCCTACTGTAATACTAGCTCTTGCTTAGTCTAAAACTATGTTGCTACAGCTGAATATTGCTTGAAATATCTAAATATTTGGAAGTAAAACCTACCATTTTCTTCAGTAGTATAATGAAATAAGATGTAAGATTAGGCTTGATTTAAATTAGAAGGTGTCCTTTCTCGTACTCTGCCTGCCTTTCTGTTTTTCATGGCAATGGCAACTGTTTGATTTGACTTGAAGGAAAACTGAATAGCTAGCCTGAAGTAGCAGATGAATCATTCTAATATCTGATGACTTTCCCAAATAAAGGCAGTGCTCTCCAGGAGCAAATGTCAGTCTGCATCACTTAACAAGCTTATCTGAGCCAACGTCGTTAGCAGGGACACGCTCACACCGAAAAGCCGATGGCCGATGGTGGGATTTTCAGTACGTTGCCAAACTGCTGATTAGGATAGTGATATTCCTGATTTCCCAATGAGCTTCAGAACCCAGCCTGTGCCTGAGCAAGCACTGAAGAGTAACATATGACTTATTGCAAAAGTTCCCAATCACGAAATCCTGAAAAATATGAGGTGTTCCTCAGCATGCCTCCACTAGTGCTGGGGCATCTCCTGCTCTTGTTCTGTTCAGGTGCTTCCGCAGTGCCCGTCCTGATGGTAGCCTGGGCATTACCCTTAGAGTCTCACCAGACACTCAGCTACTTCAAAGAAGTGCCAACTAAAGATGGGTTTTCATAAAAGTAAGCACGTGAATACAGCGCAGAAACCTTTTTAATGATGAGTACCCCATGAAGTTGTCAACCTCCTTTCAAATGGCTCTTGGAGTAGTGGCAATGTAAGTGCTGGGGATAAAATTCACCAGCAGTGTATGCTGGTAAACCAGCACTGCCAGAGCCAAGTGCTCAGGCCTGTGAGATAAAGCAGCACTTGGCTTCCACCTGAGCCCAAGGAGCCTGATGAAGCCCAGGGAGAGCTGGGGCTGAGGGGCCTCCAGAGAGCCGGGCTCCCCTTTGTCAAGGCAGTGAATTCACTGGGCAGCATCTCCCTCTGGGGACTCCTCCAGCTCCTGCCTCTTGCCACCAGGAGAGGTCATCCCAAACTATCATCTGAATGTCTGGCTTGGGCAAGTCCAATTTATTTCAGGGCATTCTAGCAGGCATCTAGCTCAAAATAGCTTGATTAGCCTAAAAACCAATAGCACTCTAAAAAATTTGGTTTTTGTTCCTTTTTGTTTGTTTGTCTGTTGTTTTTGTTTTGTTGTGCTGATTTATCTGAAAACGAGTTCATTTTCTTCTTGCAGTTAGAAACCTTTCTTTTTCTTAGCGAGCATGGTCATTATTTGGACTTAGTTTGAGAAAAAGAAGATAACACCCCAGCACAGAGTTAATGTTTTTAATTGCTCTGGTCTGAGAGCCAAGGATGTTCTGAGCAGTCTGCCCACAGGTGTGAGACATGAAGGAAGGGGAGGATGGATGAGGCAGAGCTTGACTGACATCCAGACTGATCAATAAGAGTATTCCACCCCATTAGTGTCTTGCTTCATATTTAAGGAGAGTTGGGATATTCCAGTCTCTCTCTCTCATACTTTCTTCATCTTTTTCGCTCTCGGTGTCAGACCCAGGGGAGTTCTGTTCAGGACTTTTATTAGTTTGACCTTTGCCATCCTGCCACTTGAAAAGGCCTCTGGGCCTTTCTGCCTCTTTTCCTCTTTTCTCTCTCTGGGATTGGCTGTTAGGACCAGGTGCTGGTGCCTGTGACTGGCTGCTCAGTGTGGACAGAGTTCACAAAGAATTGCATTGAATATCTTTTATTTTGTATTATATTCTATTTTATACACATATTTACTAGTATTGTATTAGTATTTTGTTAATTTATTAAACTATTTTTCTCTCAATCCAAGTTTCTCCCTTCCCTTTTGATTCTCTCCCCTACTTGGGGGATGGGGTGGGGAGGGGTGTGAGTGAGCGGCTATCGTGGTTATATTGCTAGCTCAGGTTAAACCACGACTTTTGTTTTGTCTTTAAAAAACTGTTACCTAGTCTGTGGACCTTTCAGTACAATAAGATGCAACTTTTTTCTACAATGCTCATCATTAGACACATGCTTTTCCTAAAAGTACAGGGAGGCTACTGTAATCAGATATAATTAGAAAGTCAAAGTTGAGGATTTTAAAAACACCATAATCTAATCAAACACAATCATGACAGCTGTCATCACTGTCACAGTACTTACAGCAATTTCCCTTTAAAATTTTCCATGCGTTTTCACCAACATAGGAGCTAGTCTCAGACTATTTTTAATTATATTTTTACATCACTTTTTTATTTGTTTGGGTTTCTTCTTTTTACTAGACCTGAGTCTTTGATGGGATCCATACACACTAAGGTTTCTCACACTGCTCTGAAGCCACAATTGGGTATCATCAAAGCTTTCAGAAACTTGCAGACAACCCAAAGAAAATTTAAAAGATGGAACCAGAGTTTTCACAGAGGTTCACTGACTTCAGTGACACCCTATGGAGCCTCAGGGTTTCCCTCATCACAGAGGCAGCAACATGCCACCTCATTTTTTTGATGGAAAACATGGAGCACTCACATGACTTCAGTATGACAAAAGATCCAAAGTGAAAAATTTCTTGCCGGATTCTATAATGTTAGGTAAAATGTTAGCTGGCACTGTAATAAAAAAGGAAAACCTAACATAAAACATGAGCACTCTGATTAGCAATGTTGCTTTTTATTGAACAGTTCACATTCAGCAAAACTACTAGGCTTCAGAAATAAGAAAGCATGAAAAAAATCACTGCAGGTCACTGGTAACTCTCACGAAAGCTCCATTATGAAGAGAACCTTTCCTTGGACACTTCTTTAATTGGACACATCTTAGGAACAAATTCTCTCACCAAAGGGTGGATATTAACCTCTCACTAAAGTCAATGGGACCTTTATGCATCTCAGAAGAAAACTCGGCATTCATTGGTGTTCCTCTAGGGAGAAGGGAGAATAAGTAAAAAAATGTATTTTTAATTAATGTTGTAAAAAAATTATATTACAATTTGTGAAATAAACAAAACCATATGAATATAAAAATTGATTGCTATTTACAAGATTCTTTGAAAACATACATCTCTTTGCACTTAAGTCTTTTATCAGATGGTACATTCATATTGTTCTGGTTTACCCTCCATTATGTTCACAGTGCAAGCTTTTACAGAAGTTTCTCTCTAATTTATTTAATAAAATATTTTTTTTAATTTTTGCCCTTTTCAGAAAAATACCAATTTGTTGTTTGCTTTTTTCCCTAAAGATTATTAAATAAAGTAGAAATAGTACTTCAAGCATTACTGAATTATTAGTTAGTTGCTACAATCAGAAATCACAAGTCCTACCAGTCATGAGCAGAAACAACTCAGCTGTTGACTTGCTTAGCCTATCCCATGTTAAAGCATAATTACCCTTCCTCTGCATTTTTATTTCAGAAATAAAGAGGCACAAAGGAAGAATCTGTCACACACTCATAGCCATCTCCTGACAGCCTTTTGCTTGCTCTGCTCAGACTAGGTACTGTACAACTCAACACTTGTTCCACAGCCCTTCATGGACACTCACTGTGGTTTTTCAGTTGCTAAACATAATCCTTTGAAGAGGAAACAGACTGAAAAACCTCATTTCCCTCACTGTTCTTTGTACCTTTCGAGGCAGATGACTTGTTCGATATATTTTTACTTTCTTGCCAATTAGGTTGACTACATATTTAACATTTAAATTTATGTTGCTGAGTCTTCTATAGTTTTTCTATTATTCCACATGCAAATCTGATGGAATATACTTGGCCTAGAAACCCTGATGACAGCCGGGTCCTCAGGTATGCAGCCATCATCACGATACTGTCAGTGTCTTCAAGCATCCTGTTGCAGACTCTGGACGCTGAAATAGGATGTCCAGACCATGGAGACCTTGGTCTTTGTTTCTATCTGTGCCAGACAATTATCAGCAAGCAGGGTTTACAGTTGTGACTTTTGTGGATTGATATTAAAGCCATTTGAGCTCTTGTTAGTTTGCCAAGTCACACAGTGATGTTAGCTCATTACCATTTCCTGCCCCAAGTCAGTTTTGTGCTCTTCTCACTTAAAATCTGTGGGCAGATGCTGCTGTTGACACTTCATGGGTGGAAGGTACCGGCCACTTGGTTCAGCTGGTCTTCGGAATTCATTTAGTCACCACAGAACTGCTGGCAATGCACCACTGCCATGCAATACCAGACGCTGCTCCAATGCTGCATCTTCCGTCTTTGGGTTTCTCCTTGGTGCCAAAGGACGGAAACTGAGCTCAATGGTGGGAACAGCCTGGCTTTCTGACTGCTGTGCTGAGTGCCTTCAGAGGAGAGTCTTCACTTCTGCCAGAGTCCAGTCTGCTATACCAGCTTGAGATATTGATTGCCTGGAAACATTTATTTCCACTCTGCTTGAATTTCAGGAGTCAATAAACTTTATGTTTTAAGGTAGCTTAAATTTTCCTGTCAGTGTTGCTAATGTACTTACAGATTTCTCCAAACAACAATGGCAAACTCCCTCCTTTGACATTAAATTCAGACCATTTCTTACGACACAGCCTCTGTTAGTTACCTCAGCAGTGCAGTGCTGTGGTATATCTGCTCAAACTTCATCCAGTCATAACTGGAGAAGGTTTGAATGGACTTCATCAGGACTAGGACTTGTTTATGTGCCTTTAATTAGCCTAAAGAGTAAGATCTCCAAGCTTCCCGTTTAGCTGATGGAGAGCGACAGACCTGTCTAGATGGTGATCCAAAGTAATTAAATAAGACACTGAATGGAGACCTCTCCTGTTGCTGCTCAAAACAGAAGATCCCAGGAAGAGTGGCCATCCTAAAAATCAGCCTTTATGTATCCAACATAGTAGATACAGTGGAAGACTCTCCTGAACATTTAAGAGATGAACCTAAACTAAACCCTGAGCAGCAAAATTTGTCTTGCAAATGAGGAAAGTGAAATTTGCAAAATACATACTTGATTTTTGAATCAATTATTATTACCACGCTGTAACCAAGAGAAGTCTACTACAGACCAGGGAAACACAAGACCAAGTATGTTCCCAACCAAAGGAATCTGTAGTCAAATTAGACCACTCATGAGACTTTAAATAAAGTATGCCCTGTAATTTCTTTTCAGATACCTCACTGAAAATGTCCCTGTCTAATTCTCAACACCTGCCACCTTTCATACAGTCCTCCCATTTGTCAATGTTGATACAAGTGTTTACTGTACCGAAACCAATCTTCCCTTTTTCAACACAGTGCTTTGTGAGGCACAATATCAAATGTTTTATTACACTCCAGACATACTACAGTCTCTAGTAATTCTCATTTTTGTATCTCCTCAGAAAAATCTGACTTTATCCTATATGAGGGGAGGGGGAGGGGGAGGGAAGGGAAGGGAAGGGAAGGGAAGGGAAGGGAAGGGAAGGGAAGGGAAGGGAAGGGAAGGGAAGGGAAGGGAAGGGAAGGGAAGGGAAGGGAAGGGAAGGGAAGGGAAGGGAAGGGAAGGGAAGGGAAGGGAAGGGAAGGGAAGGGAAGGGAAGGGAAGGGAAGGGAAGGGAAGGGAAGGGAAGGGAAGGGAAGGGAAGGGAAGGGAAGGGAAGGGAAGGGAAAAGAAGGGAAGGGGAAGCTCTCTCAAGCTGTGCAATGCCTTTCTGCCTCCCCAAGTCTTCCAAATTTCTTCCCTTCAACTCACCTGCTCCCAGACTTCAGTGCAGCAATGGGTACACTACTGCATCAACATGTCAATAGCGGTTATTAGCTAACTTGTGGAAATATTAATTGAAAACACTTCAGTGGATATTTTCAATGGCAACAAATGAGTTGTCATTGATGATAACAGGAACAAAAGTTGAGCTTCCTCAGGGTATTATCTCTTCATGTTAAAAGCAAACCTTGGCTAGATGTTGAGAACCTAGATCTTGTAATTGGCAGTCTAATGATTTCCAACAAAATAGGACACATGTAACATGTAAGCATAAACATTTTCTATGTCATATGTTTTTTTATGTTTCCACCTATATTTTTGTACAAATAATTAGTGCATAAAAGGCTCAAATTCCCATTAAATACAGAAACTAAACTGGAAATGCTAACTGTAAAAATGCGGACAGCCAAGTTCACCCAGAAGGTAACTCTGCTTTAGAATGGACTAATTTGCTCATGATGCATTATTATTCTTTACGAACTTTGCAGGAACTCTAACAGATAATAACTCTTCCAAGAGCTGTGTTTTCACTGTCAGTAATGCTTGTGCAAAAGCAAAGAGATATCTTGGCAAGACAATAAGACATCAAGATAAGCCCAAGGCTATTCTTTTTCTACATATATTTCAGTGTCAAAATGGTAGAAAAAACAAAATAATGTTCAAGCTGCTAGAGGGTACTGCCCACTGTGAAAAACAGAAAGATAACTATACACACGATTATTCAAATGTGCCCTAATAACTAACACGAATATTTTGAAGGGCTAGCACAGAATTTTCTAAACACATTTCTTTCTGATAAGCAAAATAGACAGAAAATAAACAATTAAGGTGATTTTCTCATTTGAAAAATAGCTTACAGAGGCAATACTAAGCAGGCTGAAATGGTTATGGACAGTAAGCCATGATGTAGTTTTTAATTCTATTGCTTCAGGCTCCCTATTAGATGTTTTGCATAGCAATACCCACTGAACAAATCCATTTGAGATCAAATTCTAATTATCACTTAAGAATTCAGTGGAAATTCTGTAGGAGTGAGGGATGAATATTTGATCCTCAGGCATGTAAAAAAAAAGAGGTCATATTTGCAGTATTTTTCCTTTTGTAGCAAGAAAGCAAAGAGTCCCAAAGGATGACTTGTATGCTGTCACTGGTCTGCAAGCCACTTAAAAGGTGCAAGCCTTGGAAGAGAAAGGTGCCCATTGCTGGGATGTCACATTACTGTGACTGCTGCTCTTCCATGTACATGGCTAAAGAGGGCAGTGGAGCACTGTACATTTCAATAGATTAAACTAATGATCCCTGCAGATCTTTTATCTACATGTCTTTGCTGCAAAAAATATTACAATACCTAAAAAAAAAAGCAATCATATTGTATTAATAATATACAGACAGTTTAAACAGAACATCTCTTAAGCTTTTATTGAAAATGGCATTTCTCTCCTAACGAGCCTTGTAATAGATTGATTGAAACCTCCTTAAATTGCTTACATTACTTCCCAAATCTCCTGTCACAGGAGGCTATTGCATTTTCACTCACTAATAGGATTCTCCATATTGGTTTCATTTGCATTACCTTCTTCACCAGGGAAGTTTGTGCTCCTGTCTATAACACAGTTCTCCAAATTTAAAAAGGCCAACAGCAGTTTAGGTGGCCTCACAAAGAATGAGCTTTGTTTCCTTTCTTGTGTAACTAACAACAAAACTGTGTTGGTTTTTGCCAGCATGCTATGGCCAGTCATTGTTTATGTTGGATGCTTTCTAAATTTACTGGACAGTTCTGTCTTCTGAATCCTTCCTAAGTGTTTCTAGGCTTTGTCTGCACCCTGTCCATCTCTAAATGTGTCGTTCATGAAACTTTAAACATTCAAGACCACCATCTGTTGTTCCCATATTTAAGAAAAGAGTTTGAAGGTCAAATGTATCTTCAAACATCTCTAGTTTATACATTTTAATAAAATAAAATCTGAAGTTTTAGTTTGCTTTGGTTTTCAATTTGAGTCTGGGATGCTGTTTCCTTTTGCTGAAAGCAGCAGCTCCCACTTCTGCATAAGCTGACATGGATAATGTGTCACTAAAATAATGACATGTTATTTAAGAAGAATGATCACAATGAAGAACTGTGGCCTCTCTACCCAAAAACCTTCTTTCATCTTGTCAACAGACTTTATTCTTTCTTCAAAATGACGAAGGTTTCCATTGTCAATATGCTTCCCTGACTGTCCTCAGGATGGCAGTGCTCTAACCAGATATATTAGCAAAGCTCCTACTTTCCCCTTGTAAGCCAAAGTCTGGTACTCAAATGTCACTCACTACAAAATGCTGCATTTTATTTAATGGCTACAACATGTCAGCAATGTCTTCAATGCTTCTTTGATGTAAAAAGACAACGGGATGTGACAAGATACCTTTGATGTGCCACATCCAACCTGAAGTTTGAATTATTTATAAATGTTTAGAAAATTACATAAAATGATAGTGTAGTGATATGTAAACCATTACCACTACATTCTCAGATAAAAACACAGTAATCACCAACATCATTATCTTATTCCAGAGCAGTTTCAAGGGTTGATCACTGGACTGGGATATGCGGAGTCGGTTAATCAGCCTGATTCTTCCACAGTCCTGGTGGTGACTTCGGGGAAGTCCCCCCAGCCTCCTCAGCTTCAGTTTCCTCTCCTTTAAACCAGTCAGTGTCTGGACATCACAGTGCTAGGTAGGTTTTATATTTACAGTATAGATGTTAGATATTATTCCTGTTATTACAAGTTTTGTTCTATTTTTACAGTGATATTATTCCTATTACTACAGTATTGTGTATCCAGGGCGCTGGGTCCTGAGAAAACACAAATGCAGGCTCAACAAAGCTCACCACTGTTTATATTTGAAAACTGCTTTAGAAGTGTAAGACCATCCTTTCCACACCAGTGCACTTAAACTTATGGGAAAAATCAATAATTTTCTCTACAAACTGACCAGGCCTTTTCCAGTATGTCTTGCTCCGTGTAAAAATGCACAAACCATCCTCAAATATAAATAGAAAAACCTTGCAATAGTGCTAAACCCACAGATGCTTCTATTTTTCATGAGATCTTTACAGAAATATTTTTATGCTTTGATCAACTCCCTGAGACAAAGAACACCAGTTTTCTTAACAGAAGAAATATTGTTTATTCTTTTATGTATTCATTTTATCCTTAACTAAATAATAAAGCAATGCCGTATTTCAATAACATACTTAATAAGCAATATAACATAAATTAACTCTTCCTTTCTCCTTTCCTTAAATAGTTCCTCATTTCCTGATTTATGTTTCTGTATTTAGAATGACTTTTCATAAAGAAACTATATAATAAGAATTTTATCATTTACATTTTATATTAAGTTGTAACATTTATATAAAGATATATATACACATATAAAATCATAGTATTGTTTAGGTTGGAAAAGACCTCATCAAGTCCAATCATTAACCTAGCATTGTCAAGTTCACCTCTAAACCATGTCCCTAAGCACCACATCTACACTATCCAAAAAAGTAAGAGCTGAGCATGTCCAGGTCAGGTGAATATCAAGAGACTTTCCAAATCTGGGTGCTGTTATAAGACCACGGGGTCCTCACCACACTTCAGCATCAACAGAAGGGCACTTCACCACCATGAGCCAAAGCTGAGGATGCTCTTGAAACAAAGAATCCCCTACCCAAAGGTGTTGAGGAGGAGAGAAGACAGGCATGGATGGGCCACCGTCCTGACCAGAGATAAAGTCCATCCAGAAACTTAACTCAGAAGCACCTTTAATTTGTGATAGAATCTTTTTGCATCTCACTCCTGTGCTCACAAAGAATTGGCATAAATGTATTGGAAAGCCATATGAGCTTCAGATTGTACTAAATTCCAGGAGCTGCTTTTGCAAGCCAAGCAGTCTCACCCTTGATTTCTGGGGAAATTACCCAGTCCATGTAATAAGCTGTGACCCAAGACTAAGCAAAACAACGACAACAAGGACTTTTTGGTGGAAATCTACTCTAGGTATACCTGCTTTAGTAGGTGGGTTGGACTAGTTGATCTCCAGAGGTCCCATCCAACCCCAAGCAATTCTGTGGTTCTGTGATTCTGTGAAATGGGCAAATGAAAAGTGATCATTTTTATCCCAAGCATAATTACATGTTCATTGGTAATGGGTGCACCCATATGTGCATATGCATAACATCTCTTTAAACTAACAATAACAAATCCTTTTGGTGCAAACAATACTGTAATATATATCACGATACTGTAATAGATATCATAGAGAATGTTTTTAAAAATGAACCATTATGATTGGTAAAAAAACAGCAACATGCAGGTAAGGAACAAGACTTGCTTTTGCTTTTAAATTAAAGAAAAAAAAAATCAACTTTTTACACATTGAAAAACAAAATCAAGCTTTCCTTGGCAAGGATCATCATTCAAAGGACAGTGCATTCTGGGACACAAGTGCCATCTGCTACTATTACAGCAAGAGATGGAAAAACATAATCACCTTCTGCATTGAAAGTGCTTATTCTCCTCTTGTTACACTCAAAGGTGATAATAAATTGGCATTTTTTCAGCCTGTCCTCTATCAGAACACAAAAAATGTTGCCTAAGTGTTGAAAGGGAAATCCAGCACAGGTTTTCAGGAGAATAGCTCCGGTGGAAGAAGGATGAGGCTGGTAGGTGGATGTTGAGCTGTACATAAGAATAAACAAGCATGAAGAAACTGTGTCAGAACCAAAATCAAGCAGTAGGTAACATCCAACTGATAATGAGATCAATGTCTACAGTCTTAAAACTTTTACATAACTGAAATATTAAGAGAAAAATAAATGAGTTTCACAGTTTGAGCATCTGATCTCACAGAACTGTAGCTCAAAGAGAACTGAAGTCACAGTACCCATGCAGGTATAGGAATGTGAGACAGGTTATTCACAGGCTCAAGTCAATCAACAGCTATCTAAAAAGTGGCAAATTAAAAAATTCATCTTCCTACACAGCTGAAGATACTATTTAATAAAGTATTAATTAAACACATTGATACATGCCCACACTAGGTCACAACATTGTGTTGTTAAGGCACATCACTATACATTTAATATCGTGCATTTCAGCTTGTTTTCAAGCCTGCACCAAAGGGTGACTGCCACAATACAGCAAGTTCTGACCTCATGGTCTAGCTCTACACTTCATCTCCTTGCCAGATGCTGGATAACCCCTGTCAGGGGAGACTCCTCTGTTCTCAAAGTGTGAGACATGCATCACAAGGTCTGGCATGCCCAGATTTACCCGGGGTTTGCAGGTTCCCACTGGATTTGCCTTCCTACCATCCATCCATCCATCCATCCATCCATCCATCCATCCATCCATCCATCCATGCCGTACTATACACCAATTTCTTGTTCCAGCTACTAGTGAGGTGTCCTATGAAACTCATCTCATCCCCCAAAGTGCAGCTACCACCAGTGTACCCCAACCAGGATGCTGTCTTTCAGTTAGCCCTCTCCTTGCTGAACCTCAAGAGGCTTTTAGTTATTTTTACAGTTATCAGAAGAACCACTTGATTTCTCTAATCATCTAGAGGATCAAACTGTGTATGTCTAGTTTGCCTAGCTGACATCCATAAAAATAGCAGTAGCATACCCACAAGCTCATCCTGGAACGACTCCTTTTTGGTATGTGCGGAGGTTCTTTGGAGTGCTGATTCTTTCAGTTTTTTTCATGAAATCTGCTGAACCAAAGGTACGCGTTATGTAGATAAATACTTCAACCATACACCATGAACATTTTTTTCTCATGGTTAGCAATCTGCCTCTAAATTTAGCAATACTTTATATAGAACACACATTACAAGTTATTAATAAGCATTATTAGTTTTAAGGTCTGTGTGTCACATCAACCATTGCCAAATCACTTTAAAAAAAAAGGGTACTTGGCTACATGGGCTGAAGAGTGACAAAGGTGGCTGGATGTCATCCTAGCTACATCACTTACACGGCTGTTACTGTCTGCAGCCTGAAGAAAGACTTCAACCATTTATTTATTAATGCATATATGTATCCTCAGAACCAAAGCCTTTGCTAATAGAAATTGGCACCACTCCACAAAAGTCAGCTGAATGTTTGTAACAAATGAGCAGCTGCTCCACAGCAAGCAAAATTTTGCCTTCCTTTATGTCTCATCCCACATGCCCATAGGATTTTGCCCATGTGATTAAAAAAGAATGACTCACAACAGTGACTACAGTGTCTTCCAAGCCTGTTCCCATCTCCTCTGTTGTGCTCTACCTTCCCATTGACCTTATTAGTAAAGCCAGAAAGAAGAGAAGAAACCCTTGGCTGATTAAAATGGTAATACTAGTTCATAATACTGACACACCTTTATCCTTGGAATCCATAGCACCTTCAATGCATGGACTCAAGTTAAAGGAATTTGGTGTCAATGTCTTGTTCCTGCTACAGGAACAGTCAGACATTGAATTCCTCAAGGCAGTAGGTTAAAAGAAGTTCTGGAATAAATACATTAAATATACTATCTATGTCCAGCTAATTCACATGAGTACTCTGTAAAATTTTAAAAAGGGAATCGTCATGTGAATTTAATACACAATACAGGATCTTGCTGCTTCATCCATAATTTAGTTTTAGAACTAAGAGAGCTTTCATAAACTCACCTAAAAAGCACGTTTTCTCTTCTGCCTTTAATTTAAAATCTCTCCAGGCTGGTAAGCCCACATGAGAAAAGAAAAAATACATAAAGTCACTTCAGAAATCTCCAAAATAGCAGTTTATGCATTCAAACAGTTTGGGTTTTTTTGTTTTGGGATTTTTTTTTTTTTTTTTGAGGTTCAAAATGTTTTTCATCCTGATTTGACACAACTTCAAGTAAAAAAATCAACTGAGGTATACAAATGTGGCTCTCCATGAGTTTAATGAGGGGGGTGGCAGTGAGTCTGTGCATCAACGCGAGAGAATCAAAGTCTGAACCCCTGACAACAGATGCACTGCAGATCTCATTTATTTTGGGTTTACGCTGAAAATAGCTTAGTATTGTAATTTTGCAATAAACTTGGGTGTACACTGAAATGTCAGAATAAAGTGGGTCCACTGTCACCTTGTGAAACCTCCCTGCTCTCACCAGTGCTTGCCTGGCACCGCCTTTGGCAGGCAGGTGTCACGGCACAAATCTGAGCACTGAGAAGGCTTTTTCTTCCTGGGAGAAAAAAAGTATAATGGCCTTTTGCATTAAGTGTCTTTTTTCTCCAGTTAATATTCTGTTCTCTACCTAAATATAAACTGTGAGTAGCCTAGGCATGAGATGACAGGTTTGATGTTGAAGTGTGCGGTTCCCATGGGATTATTTCTCTTTTCGAAGTGGTTCACATTGAAGCCAGGCAGTACCTGAATATCCTACTGAACCAACTACCTGTATGGACATTGTAGTTAATATAATAGGCTTTGTACAGCTGAAGACAAACACAAAGAAAGATAGAAATTGGACAGGATTATAGAAAATATTATACTGCACAAGAGTATGCCCAGCACGTTTATATTATAGTCAGAGCAATGTAACTGAATTAATTTCCAGTTCCTAGAAATGTGCTAGAGTCCCCACAGAGGTGTAAGAATTAAACAGGTTATAAGTACATTGCAATTTCTGTCTTCAACCTTCAGGCTACTGTTATCTGTGACGGCTTCATTCTCTGCATGGTGGTCATTCTGCTCCAGGGATGTACTGCCGTGTGTGTGCCATTTCAGCTCCAGACCACACCACACCCAGAAATGTTGTGTAGAAGCTGTAGGTATAAAATCTAAGGATGGTCATGGCTATTGAGAACAGATCTCTACTCTGGCCCAGCCACAGTTCTGTGCCTCCATTTTTTAAGTTTACCTGGCTAGCACACATTCAGAGTTAAGAGAGAGAGTGTTCTACAAGGAAGCCACTGTTCATTCCAGTAGAAGACTCCCAAGAGTCCATAGTTTGTATGATCACACAATCCTAGGAAAATTCAAGCTGGAAGGGACCTCAGGAGGTCTGTAGTCCATTCTACTGCTCAAAGCAGGGCCAGCTTTGAGGTCAGACTGCATTGCTCAGGAACTCTTGAAAACATCCAAGGATGGTGACTACACAACTTCTCTTCTGCTTGAGACTACCCTGTATGTTGTCAATGAACTGCCAGGTGGCTTTAAAAAGTCACTGGATCCCCCCATAGCTTTCTTTCTCCATGCATAAAACGCCAAAGGCAGATCTAAAATGCTCTGGGCAGTGCACTAAGAACCTTGGAATAAAATTTCTCTTCATATCTTGGTAGCATCAGCTGCAATCACCATTATTGCTACTTGTTTCCTGAGGCCACATTTTTGTTCCCTAGGAGGGGTTAACAGGACTCATACGAATTTATAGGGAATACTCTGAGATATCCTTGTAGAGAAACCTTACAAAAAAACCTTCCTCTCACCTCACAGATTGGCAGTGCTCACACTCCTGAAAATCCTACATTCTTTTGTGCCAGAATCCTCAAACTGAGGTGAATACTGAGGCTGAAGTGGCCTGAGGGCAGAGGTTGATAGGTGAAGTAATGTGCCATCTCTCTGCTTCATTGCATCAATGAATAAATGCATATTCCTTAGCTCTTAACTCACATTACAGCTCAATTATGCTATGTCAGTCACTAGAAATGTCTCCTGATGAGTGTCCTCCTGTGTGCTCACAATGTCTTCCTTTTATCTTCACCCATACCAAGACTTCATTAAACTCCTACTTAGTTTTAGTCCCTATTAAGCGTGTCAGAATGGTACTACAGTAGAAAATAAAAACAAGTCATTAGAATAGAGATGGATTGTAAACTTAGTTTTATGCCCATTTATATATACATATCTCACAAGAGTGGTGATGATAGTACAGTCAGAAACAAATTAATTGAAAGAGCTATATAAGAAACATGTCCTTCAAGTTAGCTAACTATGTCATACGTATTTTGCATGAATACCTCAACTTTAAGAAGATCTTTTTTATTTGTTGCTGTAGGCATCATGATCTGTTTGTTTGGTATTCATTTAATGGGGTTCACAGTGCATGCAACCCGTCACTTAAATGGATACTGAATAGCAAATACAATAAAACTTTCTTTGTGTGTCCAGGTTTACACCAATATGCAACAAATATGGAAGAGGCTATTCATACAAAAGCCTTGTTTTTGTTGTTGTTTTGCCCCCAGCCCTTGGCACATACATTCCCCTGTTCCACACAAACCCAGACATTCTGTCAGGCACCACAATACCCAAAAAGCATCATGACCATGTAGCCGGTTTCACTGTAAGTTTTAGCACTCATAACTTCAGGGGGTTTCTTTCCTCCCTTGCACTTAAAGACATAAGTACAAAATATGTATTACATAAAAGATTTGTACTTCTCTAAGAAGGCATTGGCTATTACTGGTTTTAGCCAAAATACTACAATTCTGCTATCTGCTCTCTGACATGCTCTTTTCTCACATATATTTTTTTGTCATAATAAGTTAATTACCTAATAGGCTTTTTCCCTAGTACGTGAGGGCTTTGTCTCTTTGAGGTCAGTGGAAAAAACGAGACACAAAATCTATTTGTTATTAGTGTATTTCTTCCTGCCCAGAAAACCTGAACTCATTTTTTTTCAAAGCGAACAGAGTGTTAGCATCCTCTTTATAAGAATGATTCATTTATTATTTTAGTGTAAAATATCACTCATATTTCATCACAAAGTCCTTGAGAAAACATCTGCAATAATATCTGGTTTTAAAGTAAATGCATATTAGATGATAATAGAGCCAGATTTCAAGGATAAAGGAATAAAATCACACATGTAAAGATTCTCAGCTCATTCTAGACATGCAGATTTCTAATTCGATCACATAGATTGTACATTCTGTAATGGAAAGTGGCAATTTTTGTTCTGTATGCTTAGCATTTTACTCCACATTATCTGCACTTTCAAAAATTTACAAACTCAGGAGTCTCTCTTCTTCCATCTTGATGAAACATTCTTCCTTCTTTCTTTTCCCATTCCTTTCTCTTAATCAGTCACAATCAATTTTTTTCCACATCTTTTTTTTCAATTATAATTCACATTCATAATACGTTCTACAAAGAAACCCTGAATGTCACCTTATTGGTATCCTCTGCATATGATTTCATTTAATGGTGACTGGTAAAAACGCCAGTAAGAATCTTTAGTATTCCAAAGCAGTACATCGAAATATCCAAACTGAGGATCCAATTCTCAACAGCAGCCAATGTTATGAGCCCCTCTAAGATGAAGCTTAAATTTTCTCATTTGCGTAAAATTTTGAAAGCTATCAGAATGCCTCTAACAAGAGCAGATGCTCCTGTGCAACTATAGGAAGCATATTGGCTATGCATATTAAAAGCAACATGATTATTTTTTTAAATGATATTTTAAAGGATATTAACTTGAAAAATCTAGCTTAATGTAGAACAACAAATAAGCAAGTGTGTGCTGCTTTCCAACACACTCATCATTTTGTCAGCCCACTTCAGGCAAATCAATTTGCGCAGTTTGTCTACAAACCGTGTTACGCCCTGAACAGCCACAGTTCGGAAGATTACCGTTTAGGAGGGAAAGGATAAAACACTTATGCATCAAAGAAAAACTGGGGGGAAATTCATCTGTTGAGAAACAGCAGTGGAAGTTTTCTGTGCATTTCAATGTCCAGTTCCAGCCCTGACGCAGTGCCGCAAGGAGGGAGGGAGCACCCCAGGCCGGTATCTGTCGGTACGTATGTACCCCATGTGTGCTCTTTCTGTGAAGGGCAAACAGTCCTTTATAACTCCATCCCGACACCACCAGAGTTCATATTAACATTACCAATACAAGATCGCTATTCTAGCACAGAAAGAAGACATGGCCTTCTTATGCTGCAGGTTTAATATACCTGTTACAGTGACACCGTATTCCCTAACAGTGCCCCAAAATTTGTCATTTAAAGTGCCCTGCCAGTTTCACGTGTTATAATCGTGGCATAAATCATACAATTAATCCCACCTCCAAGCTGTTTATAAACACACAAATCACACCAAGTGTTTGTCACATTACTAATAATCAAAGGGTCACAGATTTTAAGGTCACGAGGAGTGATGACAAAATCGCCGTGTCTGACCTCTCGCGTAAAACAGTAGAAAATCGCTCCCACATCGAGCCCTCCACTGAAAGGGGCTGGAGCTGTGTAGGGCAGACCTACATGTCCTGCCCAACAGCAGCCTGAAGGTTACTCAACTTTACACTCACCTGGAGGAGAAAAAGCACAGCTGAGCGCTCGTATGACACAAGGACATCTCGAGGATGTAGCACTGGCCATCCTTGGACCTCGGCTAACTTTCCGTCTCTGCGGAGACCCTCCTATGCTGGAATGGTCTGCAATGTTAATTTTAAGCCTGTTTTAGGGAAATGGTATAACATGCACAGAGGGCATACCATGAAGACACTGACTCTTATTAACCCATTTTATGAGGAACTAGAAAATAAGCAAGCCTGGGATGTTCATTGACCAGCTACACTTGCTGGCCACTTTCGGAAAATATTTAATAAACATTCAGGGAATTTGCCTGAATAGAGATTGAGTAAAGAATGACTTATCCAGAAACACACTGCACATTTAAGTTAGATGTGATGGGATTCTGGAACCATGCTACAGCATGCTGCCTTGCAGTAGCAATTAATCCATAAAATTCATTACACTTCTGCTGGTGAAGTAGTGGTAATTTCCTCACAGTCTTTACCACACAAAAAGTAAAAGCTTTGAAATGTTCTTTTACACAATGCTTGAATAGCCTATTAGATTGCTTTTGGACTAATAATGCACTTTCAGTCTACAACTTTACCAATTTCTGCAGAATGATAAAGATTTCTTTTGGCTCAAGTAGGAACCTGATAATGAGTTGTCTTTGGCTTGAATAAAGGTACTACTCATGATGTTACAACTCATCTTACAGCAAAACATCCTTACAGGTGATCTATATCTACCTGATGCTTTTATACTCTGTACCTCAGTCGCAAATGATATTTCAGGTATTGCCTTTGAAACATCACCAAACATTAAGAGAGAGCAAGCTGGTGCAAATTGTTGAGTTGGGGCAGGAGCACCTAATAACGCTAAATAGAAATAAACTCATCACCAAAGTTCTGAGTATGTAAATCGATATAAAACTAAGGTTTATAAGCACTCCAGTGTAACTGATTTGCCCTTGTTTACTGCTTTAATAGTTCCCTCACCTCCAGTAACATTGTGCTGTTTCAAATTCACATGTAAATCCGTCAATATTTTTCTGACTCTGTTAAAATCAACTGCAAAATTCCACACTGACCTCAGCAAGGCCAGGATTTCATCCTCTTGTATCAGGCATCGTAACAATAGAAAAGGTGCATTTCATCTTTAGGGTTCTGCACTTATTAATACACAATAATGAACATGCATAGTATCATTCCAAAGCAACATATCTGTGGCTTCAACTACAAATCAAATACAAAATTGCTAATCACTGCTCTGCTTATTTTTCAGTTGTGCTAGGCTGAAAAATACCCATTCATGTTTATTAAAATGCACATATACATATTTATATATAAACACATATATATTTGCTTTATTTAGAACAAACATTGTTAGAAAAAAAATATTTTCTAGATCTTGTCTCCTAGAAACTATACACTTAAAATAATAATGAGCCAACTGGAAACATTAATGGTCAGACAATAACCGAGCGGACTATTTCACAGTTTCTGCAAATATTAAGTTCATTAACATCAGTTATGATGGGTACTATAAAACACATTTGGTCATATCTACACTCCAGTCATTTAATCACACACACACATTATCTGTCAATATTTAAAGTTTTATGAAAACTATTTTAATTTGCCATGTTCCATCCAGTTCTATAAATAACAGTTTGAAGTACTGGTTTACTGTGAAATAATTAACACTAAATGGCAAAGCCTCTATAACCGTATCACCCATTAGCTCCTGACAGCTGGGAGAGGGGCAGAAGGTGCACACCGCTGTTAATTTGGAAGGGAACATGTGACAGAACCTGACATGTCAAAGTGTGAAGAGGTTTCTGCACTTCAGTAAAAACAAGTGTAGTGACTGGTGAAACTGAAAAGAAAAAAAAAAAAGAAAAGAAAAAAGAGGACTTGGAGGTTATTTTATTTCTGCATAATTAAACACATAAGGAAAACAGAGCTATGGCCATTTTAGAATCCCTTTAAGATCTTCCTCCTCCTTCCTTCTCCCTTCTTCCCTTGCTGTTCAGAGCTGTTGAGTAACAGACATTTCAGAGTGTGCATGAGGGAAGTAAACAAATGCATGGCTACAGTAGTTGCAGGGCAAGGAAACATTGATGTCACTGCTGCTATAATCACATTAGTAGGGCGCTTTAACAGTAGTCATGTTTGATCAACTAGTCAGGTCAAAAGCCCTTCGAAATACAATTTGAACAGAAGCGCAAACCAAAACGGCAAGAGAAACGACTTCCGAACAGTTTCCTTCCAAACGCAGACCCCTGTTGCAAAGGTGAGCTTTCAGTCACCAACATTCAATGTCAAATCCACTTGAATCACCCAATCACACTTTACACTTGGCTACGTCCCAGTTCCCCCTCTTTAAACCCAAATTTGATTTTTGTCTTATTCCTCACTGCGTACATGCACCCGCACCCTGTGGCATCCGAATACATCCCCACCAGGGATAATGCTCGCAGTTGGAGTTTGCTCCTATTCCTGACAGCTTGTCTGTCAAGGACAGAAACATTTACAGCTCAAGTGTTTAGGACCATTTTTCTTTAAGTAGGTTTTTTTCACTTTAAACACAATGTGTTGCGGTCTCTACACTTTAGCACACGGTATTCAATACAAACAAACGATAGGAGCAGAAATAGCCAATGACAAATTCTTTCAGGTGGGAAAACAGCTGGGCAGGATATGTCCCCTCTATGTCCCAGCACGCTCGGCACGTCCCTGCTCATCAATTGCATACTTTTTAATCAACATTTTTTGATATTGCCGGGTTTGGGCGTGTGTTTAACCCCGAAGCGTTAACCCTTTTGCGGGGCTAGCATGTAGGAAACGCAGCATCGGTGAGACCAGACAAGGACCGCTGCCATGTAGAACTTCCAATACACATTTTTCTGTCACCTCCCACACCTCTTTCCACCAACCTGCACCTGGGAAGGAGAAACTCATCCCACTTCGCATCCCCTCCCCGAAGTCTGCCCGCTGATGCCCGCCGATGCCCGCCGATTACCCGATATCTTCCCCTTCATTTTACCGTTACTTCCCCGATTTGCCCCCGGGCTGATAAAGCACTGCCTTTCCCCCACCTCCCGGGCTCACCTTTTCGGTCTGCCCGGCGGCGCAGCCACCGCCTGCATACCAATGTGGGGCCGCAAAGGCAGCGCGGCAGCCGCCCCGCCGCCCTCCCGCACCCGCACCCGCGCCCGGCTCCGGCGGCTCCCGCGGGCGCGCTGCCTTTTGCGCGTTGTCACCTCGATACACTTAAAGCGGGGGGAACACAGGGACAGGCACTGCCAGCAGGACGGGTCCTGATTGTCGCCTGGGGACACGCACGCATGTGTGCAGAAGGCACTCGGGCACGCACATAGCCCGGGCTGTGCGTGTGTCTGCGTGTGTGTGCGCGGCTTGGGGTGAGTGTGGCACATCCGTGTGCGTGTGTGTGCAAGAGAGGGGAGCGGGGCAGGAGGCAGGCAGCCCCGCCGCACCCGCGCATCCCCCGCGCCGCGTAGAGCGGAGACTCACCGGGTCACCCTGGTCTCTGAAGGTCAAGCTCAGGTTGGTTTCTTGATTGCAGTTGTCCTCCGGGCTCTTTCGGCTTGGCTTTTTCCTCTGTCTCTCTTTTTTTTTTTTCTTTTTTTTTTTTTTTTTCCCCTCTTTCTCCTTCCCCTTCCTCCGCTCCGGCCGCGGTGGCGGCGGCTGCTGCCTGGCGGGGCTCCCGCTGCCGCTCCCGGCCCCGCGGGGTGAATCCCGGCTCCCTAAGCCCTGGCCCCGCGGCGCGGCTCAGATCCCATGGTCGCAATCCACATCGCGGCAGATGTACCACAGAATCACGTAGAGGATCAGCAGGATGGCGAAGATGAACAAAGCCACCAGGATAGCCTTGGTCACCGGAGAGATGAGGGACTGCATGTCACCCGCGGGCCGCCGCCGAGGACAGACGACTCGGCAACTACACGGGGGCAGCGAGCGCGGACGGATCCCGCGGCCCCGCCGCCGCCAGGAACCCGGCGGGCAACGGCGGCTGGCGCCGAGCCGGTGGCGGTGCGCCGGGGGCTGCCTCCCTCAGCGCCCCCGCTGCGGTGCTCCGGCGGGCGCGGCGGCTCCCCGGCGGGCGGGACGGGGCGGCGCGCACGGACACCTCGGCGCGGCGGGACGCCCGGCCATGGGCACCGCGGCCCCCGCCGCGGCTTCAAGCCCGCCCTGCGGCGGCGGGGGGGCGCCGGGCGCCCGAAAACTTAGGCGCGGAGGCGGCCCATGGGGGACAGGTGTCAAGCGCCCGGATGCCCTGCAGGTCTCCGACGAAAGCCATCCACGGGGGAGGGGAAAGTTGCGGGTGGGACGCGGTGGGTACCGCCGCCCCCGGCCCCAGGGGGACCGTGCGGGGGCAGAAGCAGCCACCGGCAGCGCGGGCAGCCCGGCCGCGGCCGACTGGGACCGCGCCGGCTGGCGTGTTCCGCCCAGCCGGGGTTTTCCCTCCCTTCGCTGCCGTTCGCCCCCACCTCCCTCTTCCTCCGCCACCGCCTCCTGCGCGCCCGCCCGCCCCCCGCCGCCGTCGCGAGGGGCCCCGCCGCCTGGGTGCGTGCTGTGGTTGTAACTGCAGAGTGGTGGGAAGGACAGGGATTTCCTTTCCTCGCCCACCCCCTCCGCCCGCACATGGCGTCTCCCCCGTGCTCACTGCCCACTGGAGACCGACCGGGTGCTGAGACCGGCGGTGAGGAGGAGAACTGAGGCTTGTCCCTGTTTTCTAAACGGAAAAGTCATCCCTCCCCATCTCCGATGACATTAAAAGGCTTTTTTTATTCTGGCAGGTCGGGACGGGTCACAACCTGCTGCGGCCTTTGGTATAGGCACCAAAGGTACCACAGGACAAATGGCACAAAAATAGGACAGGAAGATGGAAATCAGATGATTGCTTGCATACTCATCTCCTGACAGCAGCACCAGTGCAGCCTTCAACTCACCTCAGATTCCTGTAGCACCAGCGATGCCCATACAGCATCACATGTGCACACCAGCCTTGGCACTCACCATCTGCAGTGTGTCCAGACACCTGCCTACCACCCGGTACAGCAGGGCAGAACCGGGCTCCCTGGCAAGGAACAAGATGCCCCAAGACCAGCTCTGTGCTGGGAGGCAACCAGAGATGCAGACCCCCTTGCCTCAGGTGACTCATGCAGGTGGCTGGCAAGAGCACACCTGGTGGGGGACAGGGCGCTCATGCAATGCACAGAGTTGTCACCTTGGATCTCTAGTGGGGACAGAGCCAGGTGTGTCTTCACAGAAGGAGCTCACTGGATTTCTGTTAAGGTGCAACTGCACCAAAGATACAGAAACATTAAAGGAAGTCATAGAACCATGCAAGACAGGGTTGAAATGAACCTTCAGACATCATCCCCCCGAGAACGACAAGAGCAACTCTATCAAGAAGGAGAAGGAAAGATTAAAACTTCAATACATATAAACTGGATAAACAAAGGATAATCAAGTTTGAGAGGAAGAAGGTAAGATAATGCTATATAGGCATAAACACCTTAGAGGAAAAAATGTTAATAATGGTGAGCATGGGAATTTAGAAAGGGCAATGGAAAGAAAATATGAAAGAGAAATGCTAGGCTGTTAAATAAGGAGACTTCTGACACAGTGAAATGTCTAAAGGGTATGAGATAATATCCCAAGTGAATGTGTTGCAGAACACATTACTTGACTTTTTGAAAAAGCTCAGCTTTTTCTTGCAGGAAGAATGCTCAGCTCTGCAGGGATACTCACTGTGCTGCTTCTCTCTCTAGAGTTTCAGTTCCTCATCTGCAGTATGCAGATGACCATATTTCCTTTCTTTTCCCTTTGGTGTGTCTGCCTTACACTGCAACATTTTCCCTGAAGGTTTTTGTCTTTTGAAATAATTACACCTTGGCTGGAACTGTAATGATACTGGGGTACAAGTACCAAGTTCATAAAATGCAGCTTGGACTCCAAGCAGCTTTGCTTATTAGTTTATCCTCCCCATTTCAAAGGAGTGCTGGATTCTACAGACAGGTTAGGTGCCTACATCAGATTCTTTGAGATGTCAAAAACGTATTTTTTCTAATCCTCTTCCTAGTCATTAGTATTTCTTTGGTAGGAAGGTGTATTCCACGTAGACTACTTGTTCAGCTGATTTTCACACTCGAGCATTCATGCATTGCTATCTGCCTACCTTGGCTTGTCAGCTCTGGAGAAAGTGTTACCAAACCTGGCAGTGTCAGACACAGCATTAGCACTGGCATGACATGGTACCAACTGATGGCTGATACCTCCCTACTTGTCAGCATGAGAAGCAAAATAATGCACCATCATTTCTGTGACTGATTGTGTAACGTATGCAGTCTGTTCTGAACAGGTTTTGAATTCTGCTTGTTTAATTTGCATGTACTTATGCACAAGGGCATCCCTGAGTAATTAAAAATATATAGCCTCTCCATGTTTGATGTTCTGTCACTAGCGGAATCTGAGCCAACACAGAAATCACAAGTTAAAAAGCAAATACATTGCCAAAGCTGTCCTTAGTTGAGAAAGCTGATTTAAACAAGGAAGTAAACATAAAAACCATCTTAGTTTTCAGATGTCTTATTAGTAAGCAGTGGAGAAGAAGGAAATCGATCTTTGCCAAGCGAAGAGAGATAACAGCGACAGAAAAATCATTTTAATTTCCACCTCGTAAGCTGATATTAAATTAAACAGGAATACTAATACATGTGGCTTTTTGTTTTCTCTTTCTTGATTCCCTTTGAAAATGTGCTGCAGCAAATACACATTTGCAAGGAAGAACACACACGAAAGATGGGTGTAAAGACCCACAATCACAAGCTAATGCAGGCAGCTTTAAACGCCCAAATTAAATCCCATGTGAATGTACCAAATGCTTATGTGGCATAGATGGCACAAGGAGACTGGACTGTTTCTTGTTAAGTTCACAGGCAATCTTAGCCATTGTGAAATTATCACAGCTCCCTCTGGGCTGGCCAGTCCTCTTGCCACAATGTTTATTCAGACCAACAATAACCTAGTGGAAAAGGAGGGTTGGTTTTATTTGCTCAGTCTTGGCCAGTTCGTGTCACCACAAATTCCACTAGTGGGGAAGAATCCTGCCCACGCACAGCACATCTCTGGTCTGGAAGGGCATCTGAAGCCACCAAATCGCCAGGAGCAGGGTGCGGTGTAAGAGAAGAGAACAACCAGTGGTCTGTGGTGGTGGGATAAGACTTGTGCCAACAGAGGAGCTGTAACTGCTAATCCTCTCTCACCGTAAACCTGAGAGCAGCAGCAGTGCAAACCCAACGTATTTCCCTCTTGCAGTGAAGACAGGGGCAGATCAGGAAGAAGACTGCTGAGTTCAGGCTGAAATAAATAACACTTTTTGATTTCTTTACCAGTGAAAACATACAGCTAGCCTAATGCATTTCTTTTTTAGGGCAATTGCTTTTGCTTAAAACTTCAGGGATGTCAGTAAAAGGCTTGTGATTTACACTGTTGTTAGCTGAAGGTGATTGCAGTCCAGAAAGTCAGACACACTGATCACTTCTAAATATGATCTTTCATTGCATGCCCAGTTTTCAATGGTTTCACAGCAATTTCAGATGCAACAAAATGTAAGGAGACATATTCTGGTTTATTAGAATGATTTTGAGACTCACAGAATAATTCCTTGGAGAACAAGTGTCAGAACTATGTCTAAGATGCTCAGTGAATACACACGGCCAACTGTTCTTGGAATGTGTCTGCATTAAAGAGGGCCACACATGTTAGAAATACTAAAGGCAACTGTCAACAAGCAAGCTTGAGTATGGCAATTTGTCTGGCACTGCTGCACAGTGCTCAATGCACATTAATTTAGCCCAACTCTCAGTCTGTTTTCTTAAAAAATAGATATATTCAGTATTTATTGCTGTAGAAGTTTTATCACTGACATCAACCAAACTGGAATTTTATCTACTTTCAAGAAAGTTGAATGAAATTAGTGAAAATCAGAGCCTAAACTAATAAAAGAGTACTTGACTGTGAACAGACCCATAGGAAAATATGTCGTTTAAGGGACTGATGATGTGTTTGAGAGCCTTCCACCTCTAGAGTATCTTTCAAATCATTTCCAATGCAGAAGTGAACATGAGTTGATGGAATGACTGCCTGGCAGCTGACTCTATGGCTTTAGTGATTTTCTGAGTGGATATATTTCTATATCATAAGAACACTGATGCAAGTGGCACTAATTAGTTTAGACAAACCCATAGATTACATGTCAGGCCTCAAATACTGCTTTTCAGGCCAAGATGTGCTGCTGCCGAGACAGTATCTGTTCTGTGAATTAGAAGAGAGTTATCAGTCACCTCACGCTTCATGATGATAGACACAGCATAAAAACCTGGGCAGATGTGAACACATGGCATAAAGAGCAATCATACAAACAAAACAAATCTCCCTCTCAAAAGAGGGAGACAGAAAACAAGCTCTGAGTTATCAGTGATGTTAATTAATGGACCTGCCTCTGGTCAGCTATTTGGATTACCCAAAGTCATGAGAAAACTCAAAATATGAGAGTTCATAATCCACCTGCATTATTCAGAAGATGCAACTTAACAGTCTAAAACTTTACAGATTGGCAAGATTCACAGCAAGGAGAGCTATCGAGTAATGGTCATTTTTAGGGGAAAAAAGAGCTTGTTGGCCACAGTAAAGTACAGATTAAATGATTCCTTGGCACAACACAGCTTTGGAAAAAATATTATCTTTATAGAATACTCGAGAGTAAAAATGCAAGAAAGAGACAGTAGTTACATGTTGTCATGCTGCATCACATCAGTAATACCCTCCTGGGGTGCTGGAGTTCCACTTTCCAGGTTAGTGTTTGGGGAAAATAAAAGCAAGAAAAAAACAACTATAACAAGTCAAGGCTGTAAGAATGGATCTTTATAAAATCAAAACCTCAAATCAGGACAGAAAGTCAGGTAGCTCTACTTTCCCAGACTCTGGGGGGACATGAGCCCTCCTACCTTTCCATGGGACGTGACAAGAGGATGGCCAATTCTGTTTGCCTTTGGTTTTACTGAGAGGCCCCCTGGGCATCTGGCAAGGCATCTGGCTTATGGCACAGGCAATTAGATCTGGGGTGGCGTTTGTGCTATTCCCACACACATTTGCTGCTGGGGCTGCCCTTGTGCTGCTCCTGCTCCAAACTTGACACCCCATCCCAGGAAAAAAGGGAAGAAGGTTCACGTGGCTGGTCAGGAACTAGCATGACCTGACCACAGGGACCAGGTTCACTCATTTTCCCAGTCTAAATTTCATCCTGTACCTTGCTAATGGCTTGATGCCATTGTAAGCCAGAGCAGCTCGTGGTTACTAGCAGACCATGGGAGCAAGTTATGCGGCCCTGTGGTTACGTGCTGGGGTTGAGACTCAGGGAATTTCAGGCTCACTCCTGCCCGTATCACTGATTTTGCTATCAAGGTTTGGGTGATTTACTTAGTTCTGCGGTACAGAAAGAATAGAAAATGGATACAGTTGCATTGCTGCGTTGTTATAAATGTAACTTTGCTAAATACTGCGTGTTCTTGAATATCAGCCCTTTTCAGATTTCAGCCACCTGTTATTTGAGCTCAGGGAGGAGGAACATGTGGTTTGACAGATATGCTTCCCTGACGAGAAAAGTCAAGCTGTTTAGAGAATGAAGGTACTCTTCAAATTGCCACTTGCGCAAACCCCAGCTGCACTTTTGTTCTTCAATTTTTATCTATAGGAATTTGAAAACATGGAATAAACTCAGCAAGTGAGTAAAGGAAAAGGAGGGACAAAGGAGGTATCTCTGACCCAATTGTCCATCAACACTTTTGATATTTGTCTTTTGGATCAGCGGACAGCTTATGTAAGGCACATGTTCATACAAAGAGGTAGTTACTATGGCTCAGCTGTGTTTCCATCAGATTTCAACAGAATTATTTTCATGTCTTCTCCTTCCTACCTGGCACAGTGGTGGAAAAGTCTATAAATAAAGATTTTTTCTATTCGACTTTTTTCAGATATGCTAACCAGTTTTTTGTCCTTTAGTGCAGGGAGAACTAAGTCACTTAATTAGACCTCACCCCTTCCCTTCCCAGCTTAACTCATCCTACACACTCCTACACAGGCATTCTACCAATACTCTGGGTTATGGATTTTATGTTTGCACTGAAGTATAAAATGTCTTTTATCAGAAGTTTGGAATGAAGAATCTCTACTGGGAACCAAAACTAGAGGTGAGCTATTTGCAAAACCTTTAGGAATTGCTTGACATTGGACCAAGGAGTTCAGTGGAAGAATTGGGGTGGGTGCTTTCTGTTCTTGTGTGCACTGTTAGAGAACCATTTCTGAGGTAACGGTTTGGATATTGGACATCAAAACAGACTCCGTTCAGCTTAAAATCATTTTCTCTACCCAGTGGCCACACAACAGGACCTACTCACCCATACTACTAGATAAACAGTTTTGCTGTGATGGAGATTTGCTCCAACAATCAAGCTGTCATTTAAAGAGCAAGATGATGTCCTGAAAAAATACCCCAAATGATACCTCCTGTAATGTGAAAGAGGTTGATACAAACAACAGAAGGCTCTATTGTGGGTCTACTTAAAAGATGAAGAGAGATGTATTCTGCAGGGAGTGAACTAGTTTTGTCTTCCATCTATCTCTTGCTAATAGTAAAAAGAGGTTAGACATGGTTACTGGTAAATACTGTTACCCTTTAATTGCATTTATATTTTCTTCTACAGAATTCTTCATTTTGCAAGAGGTGCATGTGTATGTTTGACTTTCTCCTTTGTTTCTGCGCAACAAAAAGTCAAACTGGCCAGCTAAGGGAAATGAATCCCAAGCTCGCTCAAGGAGCAGGTGATATGTCGCACTTTCTGCTCTTTGTAGCGGAGTGGTGTTAGTGTTCCCCCATCAGGATCCCCACTGTTTTGAGCATTTTGCTAACAAATAGCAAAAGGCAATCTGTGTTTGAAGTGTAGTCAGAGGAAAACTGAAATGTATGTGCAACAAATACAGCACTGGGGAAAGTAGGTCAGGGCTGGTCATGACAGAACCACTTGTTTAAACAAATGTGCAGGATTACCAGGTTTTGCACAGATCACTCCTGGGTGAAGCACGTAACTTGACTGAGATGCTTTGTTTATCGTGGCATCTCACGGTCCTCACAAAGCACCTACATTTAATAGCAGGTGCACAGCCCCTGTCAGGATGAGGTCTTATTGATGCTTGAAAGGAGGAGACTATTACTAAACAGCAGACTGCATTTACTCAGAACAAATAAAAGTTTGGTTTTAAGAAGCATAGTGAATTCAGCTAATTTAATTAATTTCCATTTAATTACTAGCACAAATTTCTAACATCCTATAACTGATTGTGACACCAGGAGAAAATATTATTTTCATGTATCTAGAAGCCCTTTGGATTCAAGCTTGACCCAAGTATAGCACTTAGAATGCCTGATCTGTCTTTAAGGATCTTGTTATCATTCCTCTTCATTGCTATAGGCTGCACTGTGCTGCAGTAGGGGTGTGTTTTCTGAAACAGATATTCAAAAAGAAACCATGTTGGGATACACAGTGAAAGAGCTGAGCACTTTTCCAAAAGGATAGACAAAGAAGTCAAGAGAAGTGTATATGTTCTCTTCAAAGCACCATGTCTGAATCAGGTGAATGAAAGAAAAAGAGTGGTGCAGCAGGGTCAGTAACAGATTGGGATTTTGGCTGTGTGAATGCTATAATTTTTTGTATCAAGATCACCCTGTTTTCCTTCTGAGCTGTGAGCACCTGCACGGACTGTCTTCTCAGGCTCTCCCTTTCCAAGAGGCGGATCAGGTCTGGGTGCCTGGGCCAAATGCAAGCTGAGGAGCTATAGCCAGGTTGACATGCTTGCAGACTCCTGAGAAGCAGCATACTGCCATTCCTCTCCAGCATTTTGTGAGACAAGCACGTTTTGCTGCACAGCAGAGCTTGTCACCCACATTTCGACAAAGCTAGTCACAATAGCTTGACACTTTTAATTGAACTTTATGGAAATCTCAGCAGTTAAAATTGATTTTCTGTCTTTTAACCACACTGTACTTTAGCGAAATACTGAATCATGGATAAGAGAACGTTTTCAGCCATTCAGACATGGACACTGGGAAGCTGGAGGGGAGTTAGGGGGGTATGTAGTGGATAGTTGAGAATTTTCTGCTGGATAAATTTCCAGTGAAAAGCACTCATCTCCTATAAGCAGGATTTTGACGGAGAAATTTCATATTGGGAGAGAGCTTTTTGTTTCACACTGGGAAAATTGGCATGATGTTTCTGTGGTACCTAGCTAGACGAATCTCAGCAGTGATCTTCTCTGCCTGCAAGACTTTCTCAGAGGCACACCGTGTGGCACCAACTGCCCCAGCTCTCCATCATCTTGACCCTTCTTCTGCTTGCTTCTCTCAGATATCAAGGCAATCAGGGTAAGACTGCCATAACCTTCATTCTCTCTCTTGAAGCTTAAATCAGACCTGCACTCATCTATTTGTGTAACCTCACCTTGAAGTTCAATGGGCGGAGCCAGGATACACCAGGGTCAGGTTCGATTTCCTACTTTGCCACAAGCTCCCTAGGCAGTGCTAAAGAAGTCACTTACCCTGTAGGTGTAAAATGGGGATAATAATAATAACTCCCTCCATTAGAGTTAGGGGTCTCAGGATAAGTAGAGCAGAGGCAATGAGTAGCCATATATGACAGAGAACGGAGCATATCCATACCATACGTATATGTTATCATCTGAAAGAAGAACAGACTGACAGAGAACTTGAAAACTTTGTATGCATGCTGTAGTCATTAAGGCCAGCCTGAAGGCAGGTGAGGAGAAATTAAAAATCAAATACACTCCTGAACCTTGGCTTTTTATCCCCACTGCATCTGAAAAGGGTGATGGAAGCTAGAGCTGCAGCCACTGGAACCAGTGCGTGTTGCCCAGTATGACCAGACCAATCCTGGTCTGTGGTGTCAGTGTCAAGAAGGAAAGGTCAGGTTCCTACCTGTGACACCTTTTTTATGTCAGTGGCAGGTTGGGGACAGTTGCCTTTGGAAAAATGAAAAACTCATCCTGATCATAAAATATTCCTCTGGGGAAATGTGCAGAGCAGAGGAATATGGAAGTGAGGGAGAGACCCTCAGTGTTGGGGAGAGACACTTACTACATTACAGCAGTCCGTACTAGTAGGAGGAATTTTGGTTTTATTTTGGTGAAGCAAATCTAGAGTAATGTGGAAGGTAAAGCCTGTCAAATTACGAGGCCAACGGATTTCAATGCAGAAACAAAGCTGCTAGTTCTCGTGTCTCACAGGCACTGCGTATTATTTATTTTAGCACAAGGTGCAAACGGTGTTTACTTTGGGCACAAAAGAGTACACATTTTAAATAGCCTGAAAATAGAACAGACTTTCAGGCTGTTCAAGTGTCTGAAAAAGGTTTCATTGCTAAATATGGAACTAGACAGATGATATTCAAAGACAAAATAAAAACTGTCTTCCAGCATCATATCTCAGTGGTTCTGAAATTGTCACATTTTTGTATCAAGGATGAATCTAGGAGATAGGCTAAGCTTTATTGAAATGATCAATTGCAAAACTGTCATGTTTGCTTTCATAAAAGATAAAACTAATGGGCTTTAATCACAGTTGAAGTGAAAGAATTAAATCAATAATTTCACTTAGATAAGGTGTAGAGTTTGAAAGGAATCAGTTCAGACTCTTTCCTTCCATACATATCTGGACAATCTCTCCTAATTTCTGTTTATTCTGATAATTGCCTATATTACATCACTTTCCTCCTTCCCATCCTGCCATCCACAGCCATTTATTTGGTAAAATTACTGACATTGCTGAGTTACTGCTCATGATGAACAACTGGTGTAAGAGCTAATACCCTTGAGAATATGCACCCATCATTCTGCCCTTTGCTTGTACAGTATTTCACACAGGGTTAGCTTCATCCTTCCCCTTGTGTAGGAATTGGGAGAGCTACCCCAATGCTTTGTAAGAATGTATAAGTTAAGTAAGAAATCCAAACGAGACGAAACTAGAACCTGAAATCAGCAGAAAGTCAGGTTACAGATATTTTGCCATTTTGCTTTCATTGCATTTTTGTGTCTGCATGACCAGTTTTTCAGCTGAATCCTGCACCATTAGATGTGTAGATGGGGCACTTAGGGACATGGTTTAGTGGGTGCCTTGGCAGTGTTAGGTTTACAGCTGGATTTGATGATCTTAAAGGTGTTTTCCAACCTACATGAGTCTATGATTCTATGATTAATGTCAGTGGACTTTTATCATTAATGGAAGCGAGGTCAAACACTTGCTGAAATTTTCTGATTTTTATGTGTTGCTCTTCAATTCTTTACCTGCTTTGCTTCTCTATTTCCATAACTATTTTTCTGTCAGTCCGGTTATTTATGTTGACTCCAATGATGTACCATTCAGCTATCTCCAAAGTTTACAGCTTAATCTCAATAATGTGTGAAGCTAATGAAAATAAGCTTTCTAGTTGAATTCTATCAACAGGAGAGAGCTCTCGGCAGGGAAAAATGCCTCCATAGTGCAGTACTAATAATTCCTAAGGGTACCTGCTGGCTTGTTTTATCATTCATTTCTTCTTATCTGAGAGCTCCACCTAATGGGACCAAAAGGAAGGTATCAACCTTTCAGATTTTCCAGTAAAATCCCTGTTTTTATATCTATGCTGATGTTTGTATGTCTTCAGGAGGGAGGGTGTGGGGAGATGTACATCCTTTGACTTTTGGACTAAAGGACAATTAAGAACAGGAGTTCTATATGACATTGTCTTCTATTTTAATGCCGTGGAGTTTGAACATACTGCAATTTCTATAGAGGTGCATTTAATATAGATAAACTAAATGTCTCCCAGTTTTTGCACTTGATTTGTTTAGCTGCAAGCTCTGTTATCTCACATGTGCATGCCACTACTACATATCACTGCAGCACTTTTCATGGGTGCAGAATACACCTTGCAAGACCAGGGTCCAAAGCTGCAGAGAAAATAAATCAGGATTACTCTTATTCACATGAACTGATGGGAGAATGGTATTCTTACCGCAATGAGGACATTTGTGACAAAGCATTCCCACAGACAGAACTTCCGCAGTCAGTATTTCCACCTGCAAACATTCAGAAATAATGAGTATCTCTTTCCTCCTCCCTGCCCCTGCCTAATCATAAAAATAATGAGCCAGCTTTTTATATTAAATTGATTCAAATTTTCCTTTTTTTTTTTTTTTTTCCAAAATAATGTTTTCAAGCTTTTCTTTGTGTCAAGGAGGGGTAGAAATTCCCTCTTTTGCAGTGAAAGCTGAGATTCTCACAGCAACCAAGATCCTTCAGTATCTAAGACCTGAGGAACGTGATATAGAGCTCCATTAGACTTGCAACCTATAACAAACAAGGCAATTGTGTGTAATATTTTTCATGTCATGCTCACATTACTGATGAGGTGTTATTTTGCCTCAGCACAGAGAGTTAAATCAAATGGAAGATGTAACAGGGCCAGGCAGGGAAAGCAAAGCAACACGAATCCTTGAAAATGCAGTGAGGATGCTGATTGTTGGGGAATATACCCTTTTTGATACCTGGCAGACTAAGAACAATTTACTCTTCAAAGTCTAAATATAAGTCAAAGGAGGACGCTAGACTAGAAAGACAGCTGTGAGTGCTGACAGATATCTAAGGAAACACAGAGAAAATGCTATCAGAAGGCAGGCAGTTTCACCTGGTGTAGAGAACGAGCAGCTGAGTCAGATGCACTGTGTTCAAGGTTGTGGTGAATGACTGCAGGTCAGGTAAAGGGAATTATATCTAGACATTTCTGTTGTTTTAAATACCATATTGATATTCCAGCACTCATGCACCAATAATATTGTTGTCTTGATATTGTTACAAATATTGTATTAGAAGCCCTGGTAAACTGCCTCAATTCAACAAGAAAACAAGCACTCCAATAAAATCCCTGCACAGCATGGAAGGAAAGTTAGACGCCATTCTAGGAAAAATTCCAACTACCAAATGAAATTACTGAATTGTGGGCATGTATGAGAGGGAATGGACTTCAGAAAATAGTAGGCTCACATACTTGCCCCAAATAATATTTCCTCCTGCCACTTCTGGAGTCAGAGTACTGTCTGGAGGGATCGTTGGGGTGATCCAGTAGGATGTTTCTTACATCCCTATTAAATCTTGTGGTTTTTACCCATGGATAAGTGGCTAATTAAGGCTTTGATCTAAAGGTGTTCTTCATGTGTCTCTGTAAATTTATGCTGTACTGCAAAAAACTTAAAAATGACAGATACAACCATGCTTGTGCTTTTAATGTAGTGAAGAAAAAACCTGAGGGTGGGAGCCTCACAAAAAAACACTGCTTGGATTCCTTCTTCCCTCAGCTCTTTGGCTCAGTTTTCTTAGACCAAAAGGCTATGAGAAAGCAAAGGGCTACAAAGACACCTGATACTACCAATGCTAGTATTTCATTCAACATAATTTAGTACATTAAATGAAAACTGAAACATGCTGTAGGAAATACAACGCTTTTTGAAATAAAAATTTGATTGCATTAACTCAGCTACAACACATCTTGGACTGCGATATTGTAATTTCTGGAATAATTTATTCCTTATATAGAACAACAATGACTGGGCTTCACCTCATTAACTTTAGGCATCTGTAGCATTGTTACCATGTCTGAAGCACATCTGAACTCTCTTTGCTATTAATGGAGGGAAATAGGTACTTTCAGGTGTACCATTCATTTCAGAGAGCAACTTTAGCATGAGCTGAGTCACTTGGTAGAAGTACCTGTTTCAGTAAATGATAAATGGAGTCTAGACAGATAGTTCGGGTGTGTATGTGCACCCCTGGCCTGATGAATCACGCTGCTGGTGCCTACGCTAGAGTGCCATATACACTTGGAAGAACAGCATGACCGTTTCAGATGGCTGACTTCCAATTGGGTATAACTGAGAAGCCAAGGGATAAAGCTGTCTCTACCTGGGAGGGAAAAAGCCACAAATTGTCTCGAGAGAAGACATGGTGAGTAAAATTTCCTGAGATATACTTCTCAGTTGTTCCACTTCCCAGCTCCATGAATCCTACTGGCAGTGGCAGCAGGTCCATGAGGGACTGTGGTCAAGTTGATCCCTTTGCCCTGGCCCACAAGTTCCCCATGACCAGTGGAGCTCTCATCCTGACTCCTCTGTGCGGTTTCCCCTCAAGTGGAAGGTGGAAAGAAGTTTTTGTGGGAAAGGCAGTGTGATTGGCTGCAGTAGGATCCCTGATTCAGTGCTCTGGCTAGAGTCCCATAGGGCATACATTAGAAGTGGCAGATGATGCAGAGCTCATTTCACATGATTCCTGTCATGGCTCATACTTCAACATAGCTGATTTGTGTGGTGTTGTTTGCCTTGCTTTTCATGCATTTTCCTTCTTCCCTCCTTTTCCCTGTCCCAACTCCTCCTTCCCTCAGGGTTTTTCTTCACTGTACTGTAGGGCTGCCTGGTCGATGCATCATCTACGCGGTAGCAAAGTCTTTTGGGGTTGTTCAAAGATTCATGGACCTCAGAGAAAATATGGTTTAAGGTGCACTGATCTTTTTACCTGCTTTTGTTCTACCAAGGATCTAAAATCAGTAAATGCTGTAACTGTTACTTAGGAAAGAGGAAATTAATACAAGCATGAAGTCATCTGAGTTGTAAATATTAAGCTCGTTCTTTCTCCTTTGCATAGATTGTTCATCTGCTGTTAATTGACATGAAAGTTAGTTTAGCTGTACTGCTGTCCCTAAAGCTTTGACTATGCTGTTAAAGGAAATGTGTGGAGGAATATTCCCTGGAGAAGCCAGCTGGCACTGAGCTTGCAGACACTGAGAGCAGGGTGGTTACATGCACCTGCTGTATTTGGACTGATCTGTGGCCAGTGCCGACCCCTGAAACACGTCTGCAAATTCTTCAGGTGCCTGGTCAGGCTAAAACTAGGCCCCGAAACATTTTAAACATTTAACAATGTAAGCAATGCTGTGTGACATTCCCAAGCTGTGTTTAATGTGAAGAGCCCAGATGTGTCCTCGATGTCCAGCCCAGTGTCACTGTCAGCTGAGTGCCCCACTGCAGGGTCAGGTAGTAAAGGGGTGCTTGGCAGTAAGGAGTCATGGGGAAAAGAAAACTGTGGAGAAACTGTGCGGAACCCTGAAAGCAATTGTTACTGTTACATTCTTAATCTTGCTACTCAGCTCATGAATTATCATGAATTCAAAATTCTTGAAGGTTGAACCTTTGTAAAAAAGTGACACCTTAAACTGAAGAAGCAATTGTGAACATTTCTTTTGTATTGATCTTATAAAACCACTCAATCTTATAATAAATTCTATAAGCATTTGGGAATGTCTGCAACAAATTATGAACAACTGGTAGATTGTTCTGCCAATTAGTTGTGGAAAAGGTGGACATCTGGAATTATGTATCTGCTCAGATGAATATTCTATTTTGCATAAACTTAGAATTGGAAGAATTTTGTGATTAAACTGATTAAAAGAAACATTAGTACAACACACTTCTGTTAATTAATCTATTATTTCTTCTAAGCCAAGGGTTTTGTAAGCTGATCTTTTTAATTTTTTGGGCAACATCTACTGTACCAAAGATAGAAATTGTCTGCTGTGAGAAGTTGAATTATTTCCCTGGCTTAAGTCCAGAGACAATAGTGTATGTTTGAAATATGCAGAAGAGTTGGGGAGATCTGTGCTCCACTCCTCTGTAATTGCGCATTGTGAACATCTCTAGGGAGAGCTCCGAGGGGTTTTGTACGTGATAGAAGGGGAAATATAGTTTTATGTACTATCCCATGAGGACTGAAGAGGTGTGTTTGGAGCTATTTGCTGTCTCTAACTGCCAAAATGGACTTATATTTCAGAACGTTACCTATGAGCTTTGCTTAGCATGTATGGAAGAGTTCAAAGTAGGAAAAAGCAAACAAAACACAGTCAAAGATGACATCATTTTAGATAATCCTGAAGATTCTCTTGCTCCCTGCCAAATTAATAGTCGAGAAAAATATTGCTGACTGGTTGAACAAAAGGTTTCCTTAGTTTCTAGGTCATTTCTGGGGAAGACAAGGGAAGTTTTATTAAAAATATAAGTAAATTTCAAAATCAGCAATTTGAGGTGCTATATTGAATGCCTATTGACATTAACTGGAACACTAAAGTCGTTGAATGAATTAGGTGATTTGTTCTTGTGGGGATTATTTAAACGCATAAGGTCTAACATTCTTTCCATGTTGCAGTGCAGGTTACTTTGAAGTTTGTTAGATTTCAGGCCCACCCCCATATATTTCTCTATCAGAAGCAAATCTGAGAACCCCTATGATTCTTGAAGACAATGGTTCTTTTCTCACCGATGTAGCACATTATGAAATGCCACAGAAGATCCCATTTTATTTCCATTACCTTCAGAAGCATGTCTCCTACTGACTTCACTGATAGTAAGATGAGGTTTTGCTACAGCATACAAAGTTCTCTTATGAAAGCAAGATCTGCTCTGACTTCAACGGAAAATTTTCCTGCTAATGGAGCATAGGATTGAGCCCAATAAGATGTTTGCAAGAGTGCATTTTTCACTTTGATGAAAATAAAAGTGATGGAATAGCTTTCCTTAGCTCTTCTTTTATATATAATTTCCTGCAGTGCAACAATATTTACTTTGGGAGTATAATTTAGTAAGCCAGAAATTGTGAAATATGACTATTAGAGCCTAACAGTCTGATTTACTTTAAATATATGATAACAATTGCCTGAGCTCTTCCAACCTCCTAGATGCATCAGGAGTGCTCTTAAATTAGACTTAGTCTCTAAAATAAAAGAAACAAGTCTGTCTAGTTTTGTAGGGATATAATTTTAGTAGCTAGATTATTATTAGATATGACATACTGTCATTAGTATCATTCTTAGCTTGGGGATAAGATCATGGTTTCACATTCTGTAGTTTTGCTTGATAGTAATACTAATGTTACTGGTATGGTTCTTAATAGATCAGTAAGAGATGCTGCACTATGCAGCAGTTGTACAGTGTTTTTAGAAGAGGCCTCTGAATAGAGACATGATGCAAATATTTCTTGTTGCTGACTGAACATTGAAAAGAACAGCAGAATTTGGGGCAAAGAAAAAAAAGACTGAGAATGAATAGACCCTGGATGGTATATGTTCCTCTATTAGAGAAGCCTGTAAGGTGAGAATTTCTTAGGGAAACTATTGGGATTTCTCTAGTGGCTTTAATAGATTTTAGAGAAAAGCCAACAGCAGACATTGCTGGAAGACCTGGACAGAGGATCCCAGAGACCTTTGACTGAGTCTGCTGTCATGTTTCTCCCTCTGCAGAGTACTCACCCAGTTGACTCTTGAGTCTCATTCCCCAGACTCATCAGGCACAGCTCCCAGAAGCAGTTTCTTTCCTATTCCATGGCTTGATGCACCAGCTGGAGGTAGATCTTTTGACCTGTTGACCAGTCATACAGAGTGTCTCACGTCATAGAGTGAAGGGAGCACCTCAGAACCCAGCTCCCAACTTTGGGCACATTCCCCAGTGGCAGAGGACCTCTTTTCCCTCGCAGTGGGACACGATAGGGTGCAAGCAGCTCCTGCAGAAGAGCCTCCCTTGTGGGACAGGAGAGTCCCTCGGGATGCAGTGGCTTCACTGCATGGAGCAGCTGCTGCACATGTTGGAGGTAATTCAGATCTGCAGAAGACTTTGGTCTTAACCAAACTATTTTTGCAATTTGAGCACTAAATTGAAACAGAAGATAGCTGTGGCTTTGATGCAGTAGATGAGAACTTTTAACATGGAGGAGGGCTTATGTTTCTGGGACTGTATTTCAGGGTCACAGGTTTTCAGCTTCAACCCAGCTGGGTATTCTAGTTTGAATGCAAAAGCACTTAGATTCAATTAGGCCAAACTATAGGAAATCATTAAGAGCTTAAAGATTTCTAAATTAGATCTAGCTGAAGGGTGAAACACACATTTTCACAGAGCAGGCACAGCAGCTGCCAGGGAAGTCTGGTGGGGCTGTTCTAGCTCCCTGCTAGTAACTCCCTTCTGACAGGAGGAAAAAAGTTTAACCAACTTGCGGCATTATATAAGATCAGAAATAGGGTTAGAATGAAATTACAATTGCAAAGTGCTAATTGAAGCATGGGCACAGTGACTGCTAAAGCTAATTAGAAAGGGACAGGATTCCTGTGTACCAGTCTCTCGCTCAGGATGGGTTTTGCCCCAGTTCAGGTTCTTCATATCACTTGCACGCATTGGCAGGTGGAGTGGTGTTTGGCTAATACAATTTCCCATCTCGATATTTTAAATTAAAATACTTCAGGAAGAGGAAGGCTTATGAATATGAAGTATTCTCCCCTGAAAGACTATTCAGATTGAAACACTGCTTTATTGCAATTTAGTGCCAACTTAATGAGAAGTGTCCTGCAATTGTATACAGGTGCATCAGAGCTTGAATGCTTCCAAGACAAAAGAAACACAAAGCATAAAGGCTGTTGGCCAGACAACAATTAAAGAATATTAACAACAATATGAGATAATGATTTCAGCTCTATCCAGCACGTAAAATTAAGCTTCCCTTCTTTTTTATATACTTTTGTATATATTAGTTCTGTTCTGTATAGTATAATATACTTTGAACAACAAAGTAAAAAGCACTGCAAAACTCATTGTTACCTTTCTAAAGCTCTTTATGCTTTTATTTCTCTTATAATGTAGATACTGTAAAAGATAATCATATGCTATTATGGATGATTTAGTCACATTTGTACAGTTCTTTAAAAAGGTAGGAAATGGCTGTGTTATCATTGCAATTTTTGGCTATTTTTGCTATTCTACATTTGTCATTTTAGTATGGAATAGAGCAGACAATGCTACTTGCTAAATAACACCACCTCTGTCTACTAAAAACAGGAAATGGGAGGGAGGAAAGCTTGCATTAAAGGGCTAACTACTGAGGAAAAAATAAATCACAGCACAACTTCACACATTAGTATTTAGTTTGAAATAAAACTAATATCCTTTACCGTTTCTGGGCTTGAGTAACATGTGTATTTAGGTAAAGATTGTATATACCAAGGTATGCACAAAACCAGAGCATGTGTTACCTGCCACTGCCTGAGAATTAGACCTATAAAAATCAATGCATATTGACGCTGACTTGGAAGAAGTTGAAACTGGGAGGAGTTTGACCCACTGGCATCAGCCGAGTTTTCCAGTTTTGTAATGTGAAAAGCTTGAGACAGAGCAGGAGCATATTAAATATTTGTTGACCATTTACACAATTTCTACCAACTCATTTTCTTCCCAGTATCACAGGTCTATATCATTTTTCTTATTGTGTTACCTGTAATTATAATTTATTTCCTTCCTCCCTCCCTTTTATAAGTCATGCTTATAAAAACAAGGAACTGGCTGTTACGCTCTTGTTGAAATTATGCAATTTAGAGAGCTGAGATTGCTTGTAGAAGGAGTGCTAGGAATACCTGAAAGGGACAACTGAATGACAGAATGACGTTGCTACATTTGCCAACACAGTTTTTCTTTCCATTGGTACTTGTAAATATCAATGTTTGTAAATTATTAAATCAACATTGTAAAGAAAAAAGACTGTGCAGCTCAAGGAAAAATTAACACAGCTTCTTCTGTCATAGGTTGATGTAACATAGCACCAGTCTGTTGCAGCTCTCCCCAGGAAATGAACTGAATAAAATGATGCAATGATGATATCAGAGACATGAGCAGGATGAAATTTTTTAGATATGTATCTTTAACAGCACCTAGGAGCCCAAGCCATAGACCAAACTGTGACTAGATTAAGAGATATATAGAGTTTAAAGACTGTTCCTTATAAAAAATAATTAGGAACTGTATATGCTACCGGGGATACAGCAATGATATTAGACTTGAACAGACCTTCTTATGAAACGCCTTATAAGACAAGCATTTAGAAGATACAGTTGTTTTACTCTGTTAGGCCAAAAAGAGATGACAAAGGAACAGGCAAGAGAGGGATGGTGGAAGGAACAAATGCCACTTCTTGCAGGGGAAAGGGAACTTACCTGTATGTGGCTTCATGCCTGAAGCCTGGGGAAAGTTTGCCGTAAGAACACAGGCCCTTCTGGATGCTTCTTCAAACTTCAAAGAATTTTAGGAGTCTGGCTAAAAGAATTTTTTAAAAAAAGAGAAAAAAGAAGGATTTTTTTCTTTAGCAAGTTTCTTTTAGGAAATTAAATAATGGTAGAAATTCAAGCATCATCAGAGTTTCTCAGCATAATTAATTAGCTGCCTCAAGACCTTCAGAATTTATTTGATTGCCCCTCATAATTTCCAGAAAGACAGGAGAAAAAACAGGCTTCCTTAAGCCAAGTAGAGGAAATGTTAGGCAGAAGTATAATTATGAATTTGATCATATTACTCTAAATATCCATTGATTAAGAATAAGTAAACTTAGAACAGGGGATGAAAATAGGCCAACAAAATAGAACAAAAATATAGGTAAATATGGTTGCTAATGTCCTCACATGTTTGTAAAAAACATAGTTTTCCTTTTTGTCCTATTCAAAAATCAAAGAAAAACCAATTGTCTTAATCAATTTAATCACCACATTTATGAGTTTGGATTTTAAAGCTTGTATTTTTTCTCATGCTCAAGCCAATAAACAAGAGCAACAAAAGCTGCACAGTAAGTTGATTTATGAATGTCAGTCACTTGGATGGCACAGGAGGACTTGACTGTAAACACCAGGTAGTCTGGAGGTGAGTGAATTATTCATTGGACCCAGTTCCTTTCTATCCTATAGTATTCTCTTGCCAAACTTTTTCTATAGTTTTAGTGCCACACTATGTACTCCAAACAGTATGCTCAGTATCTGTAGCAGGATCTTGGAGCATCATACAGGGGAAGCGTTTCTGGTCTGATTTTAACGAGACAAAGCTTTCAACCTTTGATGAGGTTTTAATGAGTTACCTCTAGATGGCACTCTGTAAGGATACAAGCGAAAACACGGCAGTAAAGCTTCCTCCAACCTAGCTTTAAGCGTTTTGCTAACCAATTACTCCGAAGTTGTAAAATGAGGACAAAATCACAATTTCCTTCTTTGGCAGCAGTAAGAGATAAAGACAAGGAAAAAAAAAGAAAGTATTCCCAGTGCTCCGTACACCAAATTAGGTTGGAAAGTTCTGCTTCCACAGGCAGTTTGGAATAATCTTTGTTCATCATCACATGATCACTTCTCCTTTTTTTTTTTTTTTTTTTTAAATCTTTGTTTATTTACAGATGATCCCCTCTGAATGGTATCTTGCTGCTGGCATAACTGCAACATTTGTTGCTGAGCTGGTCTTGCTGCTGCAATCCCACAAGCTGGAGGGAAAGCAACTCGCTAAGTTTTCTGCCACTATATTATGTCTTACTTTCTTTGGTAAAGATAATATTAATAGAGAGGGATGCTTCATTTCTTGTTTCTGACACTTCACCAGCCCCAGAAATTTTCTTCTTCCCAGTGGCAGAAGTGTTATATTTCTATTAATCCCCTCTCCTTCATTTTTCTGTCATCCTGAGTGCCTGACTCTCCAGCATCATGCCAAACCAACAAAATTCCAGTTTAGAGGATTAAAACAGGATGTGTACTTTTCTCTTCAGCCTAAATTTTGAGCGTAACCTTGAGGACTACATTTGGGACTGCAAGTGCATCCTCATGCATGCTTGGCTGCACCTCCAGGTGCCCAAGGACATGCCCATGTATGCCAGCGGTGGGGGGACAGGTGGGCTGCAGAGGTGCGGTGCTGGCACGGGACACTCAGTACTGTCCCCCAAAAGCCTCGGTCAGAAAAGTGTCATCTGCAAGATGCCTTCACAGCTCATAAAATATGTCCTGCTCATGAGTAAATGTATGTAGCCAGATGTGGTGTGCAAACAGCAAGATCTCCAGAAATCTAGAGTTTCTAGGCTTGTTGTCATTAGCAGGTTCTGTAAACAGAAAACTGAATGGTTATCTCCAATGGCTGCTCTATCTTTTGTGGAGGATAGGACACAGTAATTGAGAAGAAAAGGAAGTAAACAAAGCCTACTAATTCTAGGAAAAATCTAAACAAATCCTTATTCCCAAATAGCTTCACCCAATGGGATTCTGGGGGCTAGAAAGGAGCACAACAGAACAGAAAGCAATGACTGTGTGACAATTGTTAGACATATTCTTGTGAAGAAAAGGTGTTAGAAGGAGAATCCCATTGTGGAAGTGTGAAAGGGGGACATAAGATTAATTTTTCTGGAGTTCAATTCACTGTCAACACAGCATGGGAATTTCACCCAAAACAGAAAAACAATCCTGTCTCAAGGCCTGGGCAGGATCTCTAGTGCTCTGGAGAGCTGACCCACGTGCCTGCAGTCACACTGCTGATGGTGAGGTGCCTCACTCCTTGTCCTCTGACCAGAAGTCCACATTGCCCAGAGGACTGCAGGCTATTGTGGGCTATTCTAGGATGGATTTTTCATAGTTGTTTGCATCCGGCAAGGTCAAGTCTCTCAAAGAATTGTTAAATATCTTTTAAACACATTTCCAGTAGCAGCTACTGACACCAGGAACCACTAGGAATCATCAAAAGCATTTGTCAAAATGGGGAAGAAGGAGGAAAACAAAAGACAATAAGGTTAAAGGTACATGCAGTTATACAAGCAAGGCCCTTGAAATCAAACAAATGGAAAAAAAAAACCCACACAAACAATACTGTAATTCTAGAATCCCTCCCAGACATAAAGGTTGTCCCTCAGCTGTTCAAGTCAGTAAACAGGCTCTCAAGACCAAGCCACTGAAAGCAAAGACTAGCGCAGTGCTAAGTTTAAAAAATTGAAATATACTTAAATAATGGATGTTCCAGCTCCTGTATTTCCCTTGATCAGCATTTTTTTTTTCATTTTTATCACTTGCAGAAAGCCTGACTACTGTCTCTTGAGAGGCAAATAATATAGACTGTGTCTAGGAGAGCTGAGATCTAAGATAAATAGCTATCATCAGTGTGATAGAACCTAAGACAGCATGGCACAGAAGACTTGAGGACCTTCATGATCGCAGTGTGATTATTAGTTTGGAGACTTGTTCTCTCTGTGCTAGCTGTAAGAACAAGTATCTGTAAATATGTGGTAGAAAGTAACTCATTCTTCATATAATACCTGTTTTATGCTCTAGTGGAGCTAAATTAGTCACTGAAGCATCACTTCCAGTGCTGGTTTTTAAAAAGTATTTCCACAGAATCTTAAATTGTGTGTGCCTGTAATTATCATCAACATTTGTAAGTGCATATTAATAATCTGCTTCTTGCAAACCACAGCTGAAACCCAAGACCTATTCTTTGAATTGCTCTCAAAAAACAGTTGGCAGGAGTTTCAGACTGGACTTTCTGACACAGTGGACAGGTTTTTCCTTAGTTTCAAGCAGATTTGTTAGCTGTGTTTATCCTACAAATCCAAGAGTGATCATTTTCCTGTTGGAAAGATGCTTACAGCTTTGCACTGAAAGAGCTGTGCACTGTTTTTTGTTGCTCTGTCAGTATTAATTTAAGTGAATGAAAACTTTTCATACTTCTAAGGCATACGAGACAGACCATTTCTTCTATTGCTTTTGCTGATTAATGGCATGCAAAGCATTACCCTTATTAGATATTCTTACAAGTAGCTGTATTGAACTGTAGAGAGGGAAATATTCACACAGAGAACTTTGCATAATGCTCAGTGCTGCCTGTGCTTTCCCAATGAGCTTCAGAGAGAATAGGGTACTTTGTGGTGCCACAGATGCCAATGCTCAAAGTACAAACATAAAATAAGCTTTCTCTGTGGGGGAATGCAGGCAAGGTCCTAACTTTAAATGGAATCTGCAGATTTTTTTTTTTTTTTCTTTAGTTAGAAAGACTTTTGGTGCCTTTCAAATGTGAAGAGTAAGTGTATGGTAATGCTCTTTCTTCCTGGAGCTACTTGATCTACAGAGAACTGAAATTCAAATGTCCTCCTCACAACACTCATATCCCAGGAGTGCATCCTGGCCAGTGAGATATACTCATATGAGGTTCTCTCAACCTCTTTTGCTAGCGCTTATTTAAAATTTCGCTGAGTAAGATGGACAATCAGAGCTAAAGCGATACAGAAGCCTGCACACTGCATCTGCAGGAGGTGTGGGGGCTCTTTTCTGAAGACAAGGAACTTCAATCATTCCATATGAAGTAATAAACAAACAAACAAACAAAACAACAACAACAAAACATCCAACCAATACAACAAACCCCCCTGAAAACAAAACAAAACAAAACACAACTTAAAGAGATGGCAATGAGAGTGTTAGCATGAAAGGATAGCCTTCTGCACACTGCTAAGAGTTTTGCAATGCAGGTTAGAAATCTTGGTTCAGCTTTCTTTGACTGGTGAAAGTCAGAGAAGAGGGAGATCACCAGCACTTTTTCTTCTCAAGTTTCCAACAAATTAAAAAGCCAATATGAAAAATGCTCCATTTCTGGTAGAAAGCATTTTTCATTATCCTTTTCTTGGCTTACACTTCCTTTGCTTTCCTGGCATATGCTTGAAGTCCAGGACTGCCCTTCTACTTCAGTTCCTGCATCTCTCCCTGATTTCATCTAACATCTTGTAGCATTTATATGCCTCAGATTCTCTGTGTAAAACACTATCTTGAGCTATCAGTAGCTACAAAAGAATAAGAAAATAATGAGGATACAGGAATGTGGGAGAGTTAGCAGGGCTGTATTTCTGGAAATTTTATTTCAAAATGTTCTTAAAAAATCTGCCAGTCTGTCCAACTCATTGGTAGCCCAAAGGAATACTCTAGAAAAAGGAGGTATTTTACATGTGCAATATAAACTGTGAGGCCAGTTAGGAGCAGGAATCATTGTATATTCTTAGCTAAAGACAAAGAAGGGAGGGAGAAGGAAACACTCCTGATAGTCGTAGCAGACAATTAGCTATGATGACACTTAGAGTAGTAAATTACATTATTTGCAGTGGCCTAGATACACTTTCTTCTGCTAGAACTAGAACTATTTTTTAAAATTCACTATTACTCCATTCAGAAGCAGGTGGGATTTGTAAAACTGGGAAAGCTGCTTTTAGAAGAAAGAACGGTGAGTCTTTGGCATCAAGTCAGTTACAGTTTGGAAAGCAGAGGCTGAATTATGGGTTTTTCTGCTGTGATTTTTTTCATTTAATCTTCCATGCATAAAGCTGGATCAGGGCAGCTACCACTTGAAAGTGTCCCTGAAAAGATGAACAGGACTGTTTACAGTGTATACACTTTTTTGTGTGCTGATGTCAGCTTCCCCTGCTAAGTTTCTACTTTGCAATTTCATCATAAAATTTCACACTGGATTAAGTTTTGGCGTGATTTAGAAGAAGAGGAGCCAGGAATTAATGAAAAGGAAGATTCAACAACATGATAATGGGAAGCTAATGTTGATGGAGTTCCAAAAACTGGAACCGGGGCGGGGGGCGGGGGGAAGAAGAGAAATGCTATCAGCAAAAGACATTTACTGTTCTTCACTTCTTCATAGACCCATTCCTTGCAACTCCAGTTCCCCAAAGAGATCACTTGATCACTCCCTATCTTTGTCAACAAGACCTGTTGCTGCAGCAATTTCCTTACAGTCCAGATATCCAAAAACTTGCAAGGTTGTCAAATACTAACAGCTACCTGGAACCAAGTTTTGCTTATAAATTGGATTAAATTATAAGGTTAGATTCAAATACTGAATAAAGAAGAATTTGTATATCTGTAAGTTGAGTCCATCCATAACAAATATTAGTAGAGCAGATCTCTTGTCTCCCTAACCAACAGAGGCATTCAACTCTGTTAAGCTCAGTCTCACTACATCTCTGCTATAGCTGGATAGTATAAGAAAAGCTCTTATAAAAAACAAACAAACAAACAAAAAAAAAACCCCAACAATGCTGCCCTTGGCAATATACATTCATTACAGTGCTTGCACAGAACTCTGTGTGTCCTTTCGCTCTTTACTTGTTCTCCAAGTCCCTTATTATAGCTTCTATGCTGCAGCTGAGATGAGACTACATATCTTATTAAGCGCTGGCCTTGTGATGCATACTAGGAAAGCCGTAACTTTTGCATTTATGAAACAAAGAACAATATCATTATCTTGTCCCAGAGTTCTCTCATAACAAGATTTTGGTGTACAAAATTGTAACTGTTATTTCCTCCCTCCATCACTCTTCCAAAGCCTTACCTAACAGGCCACTAAAGTGATTTGTGTAAAGATTTGTTAATAGTTTTTCCCTTGCTATGGTTTTCCTTTCAGGGCTGTGGAGTGTAATAACTTTCTGTAAAAAAAAAAAAAAAAAAAAAGAAGAAAAGTAATCATGATTATTTTTCAATACACCCTCACTACACATACAAACCATAATTAATTATTTATGGTGTAGACCCTACAATCACCAGTGGTGACAAATGCAAAGACAATGAAGTAATCACCTAATTTTGAGGCCTGTTTATGTCTTCAACTCAAGGAAAAATTATCTGACTGTAAATAGAGGTTTCTTTGATTTTAGACAGGACAGGCAGTTTTAGCTAACTCAAAAAAAGCCTCGGGAAGGATACTTGGTGAGACACAAGCATGGGTCATTTGTTCCCTCTAATGATCATATAACACTTATGTATATAGTAATATGAGATAACAAGTGGACATTCTTCATGCCCAGTGCTGAAAAAAGCATGCGTGCATAATTACTGATTTTCATCCCAGTCTTAAATACTCAGGCTCTGCCTATTCAGGTTGTTACAAACTACTCTGTAAATGGTCAAGTTATGTGACCTCTGAATGGCTGGCTGCTTTTTTTCCTCAGCAGAATGTCTCTGTTATCTTCAACATTTTTAAGGATGTTTCCCATTTGGAAATCTAACATCACCAACTGTCGCTTCCTGATAACGTCAGCATGCTCCAGAGTCACTGAGCAGGTCATGTGTACATTTTCCATAACCACATCTTACAAGTAAAATTCACGTCTATAATGATTTTCGCTGCACATTTTATTAATATCCATTTAATTATGACAATGCTAATGGTGATCTCTTCAAGTTATAGAGTTCAGAGTACATAGTGTGACCACAAATCTGGGAGCCCTTCAAGACCTCATGTGGCCTGAGGCATCTTCCTTCTCTGCTAGACACCCAGCACAGTCTCTTGCGTTCACCTAATAGGAAGATCAGTGACTGGCTGTTGTGCATATGGCTCCTCATGTGGGGTGGCTTAGCTTGGGGCAGAGTGTTGGGCCATAGCTGACTGTCTTCTCTCTGCTACAGCAGAGATCTGAAAGGAGGTTGTAGCATGGAAGGTGTTGGTCTCTTCTCCCAAGTAGCAAGTGATAGGACAAGAGGAAATGGCCTCAAGTTGTGCCAGGGGAGGTTTAGATCGAATATTAGGAAAAAATTCTTAATGGAAAGGGTTGTCAGTCATTTGGACAGGCTGCCCAGGGAAGGGGTGGAGTCACAATCCCTGAAGGGGTTTAAAAGGCATTTAGACAAGGTTCTTAGGGACGTGGTTTAGTGCTAGAGTTAGGTTAGGTTGTGGTTGGACTCAATGATCCTGAGGGTTCAACTGAAATGATTCCATGATTCTGTGCTTGTCAGTCAGCTCCTGAATGGCTGCAGTTTGCAGACCAGATTTTTATGTTTTAGTACCAAGATCTGTTACAGTTTTTATGTCTATAAAGGGCAAGACAAGTTGAAAATGTGCACTACATCCACTGCAAGATGTCTAATGAGAGACATGGACACAAGCAGCTTGCTGATCTTCTTTCTGTCAGGCTCCTGCATCCAGTTCGATTGTTTCTTCCAGTCAGATGGAAAGAAGATGAAACTTTGAAAGGCTCAAGTGGTGTTGAATAGAGAAACAGGGCAAGGGCACAGCCCAGAGGAGACGCAATGGGAGGTGCCCTGGAATGGAGAGGTGAAGAAGAGGAGCTTTGCTCAGCTACCGTTCTCCTTTCCGTGTGGCTTCAGAAACCTTCCTCAAGAGTGACCTCTATTGGATTAGTGTTCTTAACAGGAAAAGTGAAGAATTAGGTCACACAAGCCACCTTCCTGGTAATAAATAACGGAATAGGATCTGAGAGAAGGTATCAGTCAACACAGAAATGTGTTTGCTTCCTTAAAGCCAGAAAGTCCAAAGCCTATCTTTTCTGCTACCCTGCTCTTCTGATTTTAAGTATCTTGGCACCTTCAGAAACACTGGGAGGTATTCTTTTAATTCCACTTGGCAGATTACAAATTTTATTGTAAAATTTGCCTATTAAAATTGAAGGTTCCTGTTTGTTCACTAGCGCTCATTGATTATAACTTCTGACCTTCCCCTGTTCATTCAACTTTGACACAGCTGTGTCTTTTGATCAATATCCACTTTATAGCAGCTAATCAATTTCTAGTTCTTAAGTTCAGATTTTATCAACTGGTTTTAATATGATCATTTGCAGGGAAAAAAAAATAAATAAACTTTTGAACAAACATTTATATATCAAAACCAAACACTCCAAAATCAAATTCAAATTAATGTCAGCCATCCTGGACACCATTAAATATTAATTACTTGGTAGCCACTAGACCCATATTGATCTGAACTACACACCTCTGCCTCATGTGTTCTGGTACTCAGCCTAGGAGGCCTCTTGAGGTTATGTAGCTCTCCAGTACAATCACGGATGGGAGGGCTTCAAGTACCAGTGCAAACAGAACACTCGGTGGTGCCCTGGTCCTGTAACACAGCTACAGGCAAAGCAAGAATATTTGCAGATCTTTCACTTACACACCTCTCTTCTCAATATTGTTGAACAATTTATTAGAGCAGCATGAATCTAGAGGAGTTCTGTTTGAAAAAAAGCTTCACTGAAGACAGAAGAAAACACAGAAATTCAGATCTTAAAAAAGAGGAAACTTCTAGCTGCGAATAAGATGTCCTATATCTAACAATGAATACAAGTAGGAAATAACCTAACAGAAGCAAACAAGTTCCTAGTGAAAAACCTCCTCTAGGTAATCTTGCAAAGCTAGATCAGGTTTACTTTAGTAAAGCATAAAAAGCCTTTCTCAAAGTCAATAATATCTGGTTGAATAGAACCTACTAGGAGCCTTCATTGGTGCCTGCTGGCAGTTGGCAATACTATGTGAGATGAAGGAATTCATAGTAACCAAAGGAACTTTTAAAACTATGTTGTCCTTCTCAGATATGACAAGGTATGCTTGTAGAAAAGCCAGAGGGACAAACCTCTATAAAAATTATCTCTACTGACCCCTGCAGTCAAAGACAAGCCCACTGGCAGAGCTTGGAGGGGACGGAGTGGGAAATCAATTATGGGGCTTTTATCTGTTCATTTAATTCTAAGAGACCAACACATTTGCCTCCTTTCTAAAACCTAGATGCATCATGCCTACCTTATTACTCAGATGAGAAGGAAAAAGTCTCCTGTCTCAAGGATCTTTATGGAGTACTTAAATGAGTAGAGACAGATGTTATTTTAAAAAGTAAGCAAGAAACTTCAGGGTGTGGTATACATACACATGGGGGAAAAATTACAATTATGACAAGTTGGAGATGGTTATGAATCACTGAAAGTTATGTGCTGGAATGCAGAGGGCATAACCAAGAACCTGAAGCTTTCAAAAGGGGGAAGCAGAGAATAATAATCAACATTTTGAGATTTCAAAGTAATTCATCAACATTCTTCACTCCTGTGCCATTTTTTTAGCAGTCAAACCATATCAACAAGTGGAGTGACCCTCTCCCTAAAAAGTCATGAAAGTGGCTGAGATTGGCTGTGGCTTCTTCCTAGAAGTAGTTGTTAGTTTTCATCACTGAGTTGAGCAAAGCCTGAGGAAATTCTTGGTTATGAGATTCATTCTCTCTGCAGTCTCGGTAGTTCATTTATAACCACCGCTGTGCTCAAGGGCTGGCTGTTAATTCTACTCCATGCAGCTTTGCATGGAGTCTAGAGTTGATGTGACATATTGTTTACATAATTCAAAAATCTGTATATATATTTTTTGTCTTGAACTTCAGCTCTTGGAATAATGTGATTAAGGCACAATCTAACTTTTTTGTGAATTACAATTCTTTATTTCCATGGTTTCAGAGAAACAGCTGAAAACAGGAACCATGAATGTTAACTACAGAATACAAGAAGACAAAAAATACACTTAGAAAGATCTTCTGATTTTAAGCCACTATCGTGGGGTTTTTTTGTAATCTAATACTTATTTGATGATCAGAATAAGGCTGGTCCTGAGCAGCCTGGCTAAGACTACTTCAGCAGAGGGGGGTGGACTAGGTGATTTCACCAGATGCCTTCCAACCTCAACTCTTCTGTGATTCTGTGTTTGCAATGTCAGACATTTTGTCATCATTTTAAAGAGGTTCATATTATAAACACTAAAGAGACCTATTGTTTTCTGTTGCTATGTGCCAGTCATTTCCCAAACACTTTCCCCTGTGCATGAGTGCACGCACACACACAGAGATGACCCCCTTATCTTGTCTGCGTGAATAATGACTTGGGTATAATAAGAAGCACAACTGGAATTTCTTTTAAATGCCTGTGTCAGAAAGATAATGTGAGCCAATATGAAGATGGCATTTCATTAATTGTGTTAAGTCAGTGACAAATGTGAAAAGTATGAATGTGCCAGTCTCAGAATTCTCTCAAAAGCAGTTCATTATGCACATCTCATGTATCATATTTCCACCAAGGAAGCAGGGAGATCTGAGAAATAAGCCTTCGTATGCAAGCTCACTACCTCCCACTTCCACAGTGGTGATTCCTCTCTGTGGTTCTGTGAGAGGCACAGTATTTCAGAAGACTCTTAGGACACCAGCATATGCTTTAACTCACCACTTTCCCAAGCAGCCATGTGTCAACACGACTTAAACAGATCACCTGTAGAGCCTGAGTGTTGTGAACCTGAAACACAGTAAGACAACAGTTGATTCGATTGCACTATCTGCTCTATGGAAAAAGTAAATCATATAGTACAACTTGCATTTAAAGTAAGTAATCATACCTCGATGTTTTTCAAAATGTCTCCTTCATGGTGTCTATTAACTTGCTGAAGCCACTGGCTTCAGCACTCTAATGAAAATATAATTGCTAGTCCACCACGTACCACTGGTTGTAGCACAACTCTTTCCAGCATTTTCTTTCTGCTTTGAGCACTGTAGGACTAGGAAGAGTAGCCCACTTGCCTTTTGTTGATCAGATTGTGTGTATTTTACCAGGAAGATAATATCATCGAGATCATTTTGAATGCAAATATGTCTATGAAGCACACTTGAGATTGTAATGTACTTGTGGAGGACAGTAGAAAGGAAGTCTTATTCATGTACAATTAAAAATTTTTGTTTTTATTAAAAGATGTTACAATATGTTCAATATACTGACTGCCCAGCAAAGAAAACCTGCAGGAGAGAGAACACTAGGTCTAATTACAAAAAATTTGGATTTCAGAATCCATAGCTATCATACTAAATGCCAAGATGATACTTTGAGAGAATATAATACATCAATTGAAGTTGTTTCCACTCTCTTTTTATAGAAATCCTAGGCTATCACAAAACTTGTCTCATAGGTAGATGCTTTCTATTTGTAAAACAGCTGAGAGTCCAGAATATACTAATGAAGAATTTCTCTGCCAGAACCACAAGCCTCAGGAATGAATGGCTTACAGGGAGGGGTGAGCAGTAGTCAGAAAGCTGTGAGGAACATTTTGCATTTGTTGATCTTTGATGAATGTATCTTACCCCTTTTCCCATTCAAAACCAAGGACACTATTTCAAATTCTCAGGTTCTGCTAAATAACACAGAGAAGGAAAGGTCACAATCTGAAACCAAGTGTCTTTCAGCATTTTCACTAGCAGTTCTCTTTATCTGAAAAGCAACTCAAACTGTTTAGCACAGCTGCTTACATGAATATTACTTATTTCCTTGCTATGTAAACTTAAATGCTAATTGAAGTTGGCCATAAAGAGAATGTGCCTGTGGCTAAAGGAAATAGTCCTTAGATTATGGACTGAGTATTTGCAAATGAATATGTATCTCAGACGTCAAGACTAACATTTCCTTGATATATTACACTGTGCATTGCAGTGCTTCAACACCAAAAGTATACAAAACCCACTTAGCTGGTCCCTCAGCAGCAAGTCTGTGGCTCTAAATGCTACATTTGTTGAGCCTTCCAATAAACTTTTCATATTTAGCATCTGGAACTGCATCATCTTCATCTAGCTCTTCCAATAGCAATCCAGCAATGTGAATGCAGTAATCTTTTTGAAAACCATCATCTGTTAAATGGTAGGTTGTTTAATTTGACGCATTCAATATATCCCCATGGAATGTCTTACACAATGACATCTACCTAATTTGCCACTCATCTAGTGAGAGTATTCACATGTTACTGAAAAAAAAACAATGAAAAACCCCAAACAAACAAACAAACAAAAACTCAAACAAACAAAAATCAGTTCTTCTAGCTGCAAGGATACCTTCGTTACTCAAAACTGTTTAAACTCTTTGTGTGTCCTTTTTTCTTGAGAAAACAAAGCAGCATAAATGAACAAGGACCACAACATTAAACCAAGCAAACAATGTTTGTCCCTTGTCCATTCACATTAATCAAGTGTTAACAATGCATTCGTAGTAAATATTTATGGAATGCTTTCTCTTGCATCCTGGGAACACACTGTACTTCTTAACACACAGCTAAAAGGCAAATGTTTCTCTCTGACACTCTACCAGACTATTAAATAGTTCTTCAATGTTTATGTCTATGTATGAAATGAAATTTTCTTTGTTAACCAAGAATAATTAATCATAACCAATAATAATAATAAATAATTAATAATAATCATTACCAGTCCTTTTTACAAACGTTTCTTTTTCCATGCAAAAACAGCTGTAGAATCACTGTAATTTAGCTGTTCCCTCCGCTTTTACAACAGATTTATCTATATTTCTGGCATACTGACGATCTGAATACACAGGTTTCTATTGTAGTACAGGCCAGCTCCATGAAGAGGCATAAGGACTGGCCCCAGGAGTCATTCTGCATTTTACGTAGTGACTGCTTCATGCAAAACACAGAAACAGGCCAAAGAGCAGGAACATATCCCCTGACCTCCCCACCAGGCTAAAAGCTCCAAGCCTACCAACATACTTCTTCTCTATCCCCTCTACTTCTTATACCCATGAGTGTTTTGTGGGAAGTTTTATTATAAGGCCTTGAAATGTGCTTCCTATCCATCCTACCTTCAGGCAGTGAAGACACAGACTATGAGGAACAGTAGGCATCATGCTATCTTAGTACTCCTGAATGATTTTGGAAGCAGCACAGGGGCAACCTATAGAAAAAAGGTAAAATGTAGAAGAATACTCTGCTTTCTTCCTTAACTAAAGAGAAGCTCACATCCATGTTATTTTCTTTAGAATGAATTTCCTGCACAGAAATAAAAATTAAGTCTAAACCGAGGTGACTACATTCTAACTGTGAAAACCTCTTTTCCAGGACAGGAAGGAAATGGGATGATCTCCAGACATCTGTGTGAGTCATAGCACGCTAACGAAAGACAGATGGGGATGCTTATTCTCTGTGACTTTTTTAACTTCTCATTTGGTGTAACTATTCTCTTAGCTTTTTCCTTAATAACACTGACATGAGGTGAAAACAGCAACAGGTCCCAGGATGTTTGACTTAGATTTGCTATGATCTGTACAACTGTAACAGATAAATATTTCAGGATTTTATGGATTAGGACCAGATAAAAACAGAGACTTATATAAACCCATGTTTAGGACTCCATTTCCTTGAATCACTTTTTAAGAACATCATCTTGAGGAGGGGACTAGAAAAGCTTGGAGTCAGTGCTGTTCATACTGAAAATCTACCAAAATCTTGTCTGTCATTGTTTCTTCAAAATATATTTTTGATAATGTGTTTCACTAACCTCAACAATATCAAACTACCAGAAAGCTATGCATGCATGGAAGAGCTGGAGGCCCAGCAATAAGGTTTAAATTTCATGATTTTCCATGAACTGAAAGAAGATCTGACCAACTGCAGTGGAAACGGCCTGCTATTGCTTGCTAGTGCCACCAAGAAGCCAGGCTGTTACTTAATAACCTGCTGTCTAAGAGGAGCATTTTTCTGTTCTGCTCAGTGTGAAGAGCATCTCCACTGCCACTATGCTTGTCTTCAGCACTCCTCACAGAGGTGCTACTTGAGCAAGGCTAGTGACTTAAATGGTCAAGGTCTTTTACAAACTGCAGGGGCTGTAGAAGCTTGAGCTTTGTCATACACAAATACTGCAGCAGGGAAAGAAAGAGTACCTTCAACCTGGGAAGACTTATTTATTTGGACTTCACTGAGTGTACAGTCTTAAATGGATGGTACATGAATTCTAGTTACCTGGTCTTTTTTGGCCTCTATTAATACCTAAATCATAACCCAGGAAAAGATTAGCAGCTGTTCTCAGAGCTGACAAGTGAGAATCCAGTCAACCAGTGTAGTACTCCAGGTTTCAGCTAGTTAAAAGCCTCTCAAAGACTTAAACTGATACAAAATTAAAGTCTCACAGTGGCATAAAGCAGCAAATCTCCTTCCAAGGGCATAATGTCACAGAATCACAGAATACTTGGCGTTGGAAGAGACCTCTGGAGATCATCTAGTCAAACCCACCTGCTAAAGCAGGTTCACCTAGAGTAGATTGCACAGGGATGCGTCCACGCAAGTTTTGAATGTCTCCAAAGAACGAGACTCCATAACTTCTCTGGGCAGCCTGTTCCAGTGCTCTGGCACCCTCAAGGTAAAAATGTTCCTCCTCATGTTTAGATGGAACATCCTGTGCTTCAGTCTGTGCCCATTGCCCATTGTTGGGCACCACTGAAAAGAGTCTGGACCCATCCTCTTGACATCCACCCTTGAGGTATTTATAACATCTATAATAATGTAAATATATATATAATATATATAATATAAACTTATGCTTGGCATTGTGTCATTCAACAGACATTTAGGCAGTACCAGCTAGGACTCCAGAAATATTCGCTCTTAACTGAGGTTTTGAGGCTTTGGTCTGAAGTCTTTTACCAAACCCAGAGCATGCAGAAAACATGAGAAGTTAGCTCCTCCACACTGTCGGGATGACACATACTCCAAAGTTGCTCTACTCCCAAGCGAAACTCTCTGGAAGAAAGCTCAGTGGTTTTTTGCCCAGAAAGTTCAGGCCCCTCCACAGCTGTGGCTGGGGGCTGTGCACAGCCCAGCGCCTGCCCCGCACAGCTGCCTCTGGCCCAAGCACACAGCCGGCATCTGCCGGGGCGCGTGGTAGGAGCACCGAAATACCGATGACTAACACTTGCCACTCACACCCTTGCATTACTTTGACTAAGACAAGACTGCCTCTTTCTGGTATTTTATCTTGCCATACTCTCATTTCCAGAGGGTATTTTTTCTGACATGTTGATTTTTCTTATTTAGCATTTGGTCTTTTGACAAAAGTCAGCATTTGGTCCCCAGCAGGCAGTTTTAAGACAGCTGAAGCGCTGTCTTAGCAGTCGCAGATGTGCTGGTCATATCACACAAAAGCCACTTTGTGTCATGACTGATTTCAAATCCTCCCTATTTCTTATGCAGAATCCAGCCCTGCTCCCTTATACATACAGAGAATTAAATTCTGTGCCTGTGTTTCCTTCTGTCTTTTCTGCTGGGACACAAACTGGTTCAGAACAAGCAGAAAAGCTCAGGAGGTAACACAAAGATGTCAGGGACAGCACTTGCTACCCACCCTGCAGGAACCCTTTGCATTTCAGTGCATGACTGTCCCTGGCACTGAAGGGCCACAGGAGCCAATCTTCTTGCCATAACTGCACCGAGTCAAGGGCTCTCTTTTTTTCTCCCTTTCCCGATGAAAGTTCCTGGCTCGAACAAACACGGGCTTGCACTCCTCTGCCAACATTAAATTTTTAGATTTCTGTTTTTTCTGTGTGTTTTTGCTTTGATGAGAGAAGCAGCATCTCTGTCCGGTGTGTAAGTATCTCTAACAAATCCATGTTATCTACAAGGGTCCTGACTAACATCTGCTGAAGGATATTCCTCTTCACAAGTGCAGCAGGTGGTGTTACAGACTTTTATCCGGCCTTTGCACCACTGTAGCCGCATGCATGCAAATATGTGATAATTGTAAGGCAAACCTCGAAGGAGATAAAGGGTAAGTACGATCACCTGCCCTATTTATAGGCTTGTTATTCTCTAAGGGAGACTAATGTACACACAGGTGTCCTGTTCCCAGAAAGCCATACTCGTTATGAAACACGATTCAAATATGAATAATTAACCTATTTTATTGTATCCAATTTGGGGCAAAACAAGGCTACAAATAGGAAGTAAACCCCAAACAAATACATAGAACATACTGAAACAAAGACTTCACTTCCAGATCAGTTCTGATGAGACAAGCGTCTTGCAACTTCTGCTGCTATGACTAAATCTGGCATATGTCTTCTTTCATTGACAGTGTCACTTCTTGCTTTGGTGACAGCTTACTATTCACATGCTTCTTTGAATATTTTATGAAAGCAACATCAGGTCTGTCAAAAATCATTCTTTATGGCTACCTCTGCAATCATAAAGCAAGTCTCCTGGGTACTATTTTCTCCTTACTTGTGTAGGTGGACTCTTTACAAAATAACTATGCCTTCAGTTTTTGAGCATCTATGACTATAATCCATGGACATAATCCACACAGGACTAGAGCATGTCTTGATTCCCAGTCACCATGATTATGGGACCTCCTGAAAAATGCTGCAAATCCCTCCCATGCCTAACTTTCCAGGACAGGTGTATATCTGGGTCTTCACCTGGGTCTTCTCAGGCTCCCCTGGTAGAAACACAGTTTGGGACACTGCTGATGGAATTCTTTTCATCTGTTTGAGAAGAAACTTCTATAAGTAAAGTGGGTTTAAGGAGTTGCTCCCACTGCTCTTCAAGAAGTACATGTATTCATAACAATTCAACTATGTTTCTGTTGCGCTTAACTCTGTACATCTCTGCTTTCCCAAGCACAGACAACAAGACTAACAAAGATGTACTTTTGAGTGGTGACAATGTAATCTGAATTTGAGACATTAATACTGTTTGGTTTTTTTCCAGGAACACTGGAAGAAAAGTCCTTGTATTCTCTCTAGTACATATTAAAGAGTAAGTGAGACAAGTGTTGAAAAACCTTAAGGGTGATCCCCTCTGCCACTGCCTTCTTCTGAACTAGTGTCAGTTTCGGTCCTGCTGCCATTTCTCTAAGTTTCCTCAGACTGCAACTCCATAACACAGCTCCAGTCCCAGTGGACACTTCTGGATCCCTGTTCCTAAAGAAAACAAAAACTCAGCTTGGCTTTGCAGGTGAGGATGTCAGCATATCTTCTTAATCCAACATGAGGTCTGGCTTCCTTCCCCAGTCCCTCAAAGGACCAAGTGCCATGATCAAATCTCTTTTAGAGCCTTCTTCCAACGTGCACTTTAATTCAAAGAAAAGGTGGCACTCAATTTTTCTTCCTGTTCTTCCTCATGACAGTGGAGGCAAACTTCACTCAGCCAATATCAGGAACCCTTTCTCAGTCCTGTCCCACTTTGACATATATTTAAGCAACCAGCCAGCTGCTTTGAACAACTGCACAATGTTAAAAGCAAAGCAAATATTTTAAATTCTATGCTAAGGCTGTACAAGTAATTAGAGAAATTTAATCAACATAAAAAGTCATGGTGAAGATGACTGTTTGCATATGTGCTAGAGAAAGCAAAATCAAAATTATAGGTATTCTAGCATAGTGTTTATGAGAGAGATACAGAAACAAACCAACTAAGCACTATGGGACTGGTCTTAGAGCTAAAAATCTGAACATTTTTTGTCTTTAAATCAAACATTTTGTAACCAACTGTTATTTGGGACTAGTTTTGTTAGTAAGATTCACAGCAGTTTAAGAACAAAGGTGCAATAGCCTGCGGCTGGAATTGCCTCATATCTTTCTAAGTTGCTTTTTTCATACTGCATTTAGTCAGAAGATGACAAGTCCAGTGCAACAACAAAAAAAAAAAGAAGTCAAAATTTTCAGCTTCAGTTGTTCACAGTACAAACTATGCTGACCTTTTCCAGACAATTACATAAAACAGCAATGATAAGCAGTAGGGATCCCTATTAAAATACAACCCACGGCTTTTGTGTGTGTGTGCATGCCTTCTTTTTGGCCCACAGCAATTGGCTGCACTGAAAAAGATTTTATGAAGAAAAACAACAGATATGATAAATTCCAACAGAAATCAGCTTCCAAATATGCAAGCATAACTACAGCTGATTCCAGCATTCACTTAATTCACCAGGGATGGTCTGAGACATCCTTTATCCTTTATGCTCAACTCAAACTGGGCAGGCTAGTAAAACCTTATTAATCTGTTTCATGAGTCATAGGCATCTTTGTTCTGTGTGTTTTGCTGAAGGTTTCCTTTATCTGAGTCTGGAGAATGCACTTTGTAAAAAGTTTCAACCTGTGCATACGTTCTCTCTGGCACAGCTCATGTGCCCTACCCAAGAGACTGTGATTTCCTTTACCACATATTGCTACAGCTGAAATCAGCTGAAAATCTCAAACAGGAAATCCCTTAACGTGACCAACAGAGTTGTGTTTGGGTAGTCCCTGCATTACAGCTTCCCAGAGATCCTATTGCTCATGCACTGTGCCTGCTGCAGATCCTGTTCCTCTTTCTCAGTCTTTGCAAAGACATGCAAGTAACTGAGCAGGCCTTTTGTTGCTTGTTTTTTAAAACACAGGCTGGAAAGGTTGTATGTTAACAAAGAAAGTGACTAAATCTAGTATTTAATGTTTGCTTGTTGGATCACCAGTACAGTGATCGCAGCTGGGAAGTAAGTATGCTGGCTGGGTTTTTGTTAGGAGAAAGCACCTTCCTATGGAAAAGCAACCTCTCCTCCACAGTTTGGAGATCAGATTTCAGCTCACTGCTACTCCTCTTGACTTCTCTAGCAAGAGCAAGCATTTCTGAGACATTTCCCAAATATCACACGAGGATGGCAACATGGATGAATGATTTTTTTTCTTGAAAACAGACTCGGTGACACAATCAGTAATGTACACACAACCACACAGAAATGTGTCTGTCGCTTCTTGCAAAAAATAAGTCTTTCTTCAGCTTCCAAAAGAATGTACTTGTGAGGATATAAAATTAATGATTTTCTTCCACTCTCCATTCTCTATTAAGGAATGTTTCTGAGCTCTTATATAGCTCCACCCAAAATTAATGTTGCTGAGTAAATCAAGGGTCTGCAAGCCAGATGCCTAAGAATTTGACCAAGTGATCAAGTGCTGATTTTTACTTTTCCATAAGATAAACTAGAAAACTTGAACAAGGATGTAAACTTGAACTTCTCGTCTTCAGGTCTCAAGTGGTATTAGCTGACTGACTATATATATTTCTCGAATTAGTTGTGTGTGTAAGTTTCACTTTTTATACCTGAAAAATCCTTTATATCGTTATACAAGTGCCTCACTGAAGAAATGCCTTTATCTGGGGAGAAGACAATTTATGGTATGCTGTGATTTACTCTGGTAATTAAACATACCTGGAAACCCACAGGAACTAGGAATGTGCTAAATGGCAAAAGGTTTCAATGCCATTAATTTTCTAAACAAATACGTACTTTAAGTCATGCAATGATCTGGAAAAGTTGTATAAAATGTTAAAAAAAGTTATATAAATTATTATTTGTAAATACAGATGAAAAGGCATGTGCAAGAACAGCACAAACAAGACATTTAGCTGTTGCCAAGCAAGGATAATAAAACAGTAGAACTGGTGTGCTGAGCTGATGTTTTCTTTAAACCCCATTGTGTCGAGTTTAAAAAGTGCACTGCAAAAGCACTGGGCCAGAACAGAACTTGTCAGGTCTGATGCATGTTTGTCCAGTGCTTCATACTCCTCGTGCATCCTCTCCTGACCAGCATTACTTTTGAAGCAGAAAATTCATTACCATAAGACAAATAGATAAGCAAAGCTCGATTTTCCTTCTCATTAGCCAGCTTTAGGATGTGAAAGCTAAGGCTGGTGAGAAGAGTTAATGCAGCAGAGAAAAATAATGTGGGTCTGAAGGTGTTTCAAAACATTTCCAGCCGTGCTTAAGACAGTGAGGAAGAGTTTCTTCTACCTGCTTCTCAGTGCTGTCTTCAGAGGCACAGGAGAGGAAGTGGGTGAGGAAGACATTGTAGAGAGTGGCTGGTGGAAGGTGGGGAAGACTTGACGTCACTTTTGCACTTTTGAAGTTAAACTTCTGGAGATCAACGGGCTGCTGTTGCTATGTCAGAGAAACAACATATTGTAAACATCTGGTTTTTCCGGTGGTGTCCATTTTGTGCCACCCAGTTCCTCTGGCACTGGAACATGACACCGCTGAGGCTCAGTGTGCTGCATGCTCCTGCTCACTGCACAGCTTCTGCGAGGATGTTGCAAGAAAGTTTTGGTCACGCTTTCAGCTGTGCTGACTTCAGCTGCAAAGGCTGCGATGTAGTCTTCCTGGTTCTGTATCCAGGAAGACAGAAATCATGCAACTTTTATGCCACCTGTGGTCTGCTCAAGTCATGCACTGCATCAGCATTGGCTGCATCCAAGGATAGTACCCCAAACACTTTAGCTTGTGAAGAAAAACAGAACTAAATTTTTATCATTTTAAGGGTGTCAGTTCACTTGGAGAGCTATGGAAAGAAATAGAGGAGTCTGACATTTTCAAGATCACAAACCAGAAGTAGAAACAGGAATCTCAAACTGCTAGTCTCCCTGAGCATATCACTACACAATCACTATCTTTACTCAAAATGTGGAAAGTCCTCTTTTGAACTTTTACACAAATCAAAAATCCTTTTGTGCATTCTCTACTCTAATATAAAACGCAGTGGCACTTTGTAGGATTTGGCTACTTTAATTAAAGGACAGCTCATTCCCTGTAGCCACACTCCCTAACAGAATATTCACAGAGAGGAACTAAGTGGACCTTTCTCTATTTCTCTGCTAAAGTTCATCTAAACCATAGACCACAGCTGTCCCTAGTGTCCCATTATACAGTAGTGTCCTACAAGGACCCACGCTAGCAGGAGGCTCCTGAAGAGAGGGGACTGAGGTGGCAAATATATATTTGTCACTCAAAAGAGAAAGGTACACACAATTAGTTCTTGCTAATGAGCAGGAAGAAAGAAATTACACATTTCTGTAGTATTTTGTACATTTTAAAAGATTGCCCCTGGCATATAGAACAGCAGATGTTGACTGGAACTGGGGACAGTGTATAGTAAAATACATAATTGTGGTAGAAATGCCCTGGACAGATGCACCTCTCTTCTGAGATATGATATGATGAACATGATATGTTCCACTTTCTTAGCTGGTTTTACAACACTGAAGTCTGTCAATGCACTTAAGAAAGTGCAGACTGAAGCATAACAAACCTTCTAAATCATTAGGGTTTGGCCCGGTCTTGCACAAGAAATTACATACAGCATAGTCAGTAGCAATGCAAGACCTCATCGATACACACATTCATGCTTCTGATCCCTCCTCGACATCTGATATCACTACATAGTTTAAGCTTCTTTTATATTTTGGTTATCATAAAGCTTCAGATGTCACATTACAAGGGTGTGGGGGAACAGTCTCCACATGAGTCTTATCTCAATGTGGTCTCCTCTCTGATTCCACAGTACCAGACGTAGCTGGGGGTGCCTGGAACTAAGGGCAGGGTAAATTCATTTGCTGGCTCCTGTATAGAGCTCTCAGCAGACAGCAAGGGATTTACAATTACCCAGATACAGAAGGAGACAAGACACCAAAATGGAACAGTATATGGGCAAAGAAGGTGAAGCAATTATAGGAAAGGCAAGCAGTAATAGCTTTGAGATTTTGAATCTGATAATAACAAGCCCTATATGTAAAAATCCAGCCCTATCTGTAAAAATCCAGCCCTATCAGAATCAGTGAGACCTCTCTCCAGTTCCCTGCTTCGCCCCCCCCCAAAAAGGGCAGGAATATTTGCTTTCATTTGTTTAAGCTTTCTGATACTACTCTGGGCACTTAGGAAAAGAGCAATGTAAAAATAAATGAGTCAGAAAAATGGATGTGGGAATGACAAATGCATAAGCTACTCTTTTTCAAGTGACGCTTGCTTTCTGCATTTCTTAAATTCTATGGAGAAGTTATTCATAGTTAGCGTTCCCAAGGCAGGTACAGTTATGCTAGCTTGTTTTATGAACTCAAATTTTGTGCGCTTAAATGGAAAATGCTGTATTGTTTGATTTAATGACTTTTCCCAAACGGCACAGACAGGAAAAGTGGGTGTTCCAGCCGTGTGGTTTGTATTTCATGCGCATACCATTTCTCTTTGTATTTTTTCTTTTTTTTTTCTAAACTTTGTAATGCAGTAAAAATACTAGATAATCAAGAACGTTATAAGTCTACTTCAATAAGCTGCACTTCTTTATTTTTTCCTTTAGATAATAAGAGGAAAATATTAGAAGAATCCAACATTCTGAATGTTCTTGCTCAGCATTACAGTGCAGATCTGCCTCCCAATCCCAGCATTAGCAACGAAGTCACACATAAGTAAGTAATTTTTTATTCATAAGAAGTCCTTTAAGGAAATAATAAAACAGAACTTGATTTAGGCTTACTGTATGCGTTTCTTTTATACGTGTTTTGGTTTTTTGGGTTTTTTTTTTTTGTTTTTTGTTTGTTTGCTTGGGGTTTTTTGCTTGTTTTTTGTGTGTATGTGTGTGCGTGGGGGTTTTTTTGTGGTTCTTTTTTTTTTTTTTTTTTTTCCTGCAAAGGCAAAAGAGCAGAAGAGGAAAGGAAACAAATTAATAGAGAATTGGAGGAAAACCTGTTTCCCTCTCTAGTGTGGAACCCGCCCCCCAATGTTACTCCAGCCCTTCAATTGACTTACTGACTTTAAAACACCAGTTTCAAAAAAAAACAAACGTTCAAGTATGAATGAACTGATTAATTTGTGAAATATAGTAGCACTCACTGTAACTTGAACCATGGAATAATTTAAACTGCTTTTGGTTTTTTCTCAGATGGACCATGACAACAAATTGACAATTCCTCAACTTTTGGTTTTTTTTTCAACTCAGGCCAGTATCTCAACCTCCCCACCATTCCACCCTTCTCTCCACCACAGCTGCAAGAGAAAGGATTCAAACAGTCATCTTTTGGGAACCACACTCAGGAAATAACTTTGTTCACAACAAAATCAATGAGGACAGCCATGCAATTCTGTGTCATGATCTAAAAACAGCTCTGTGGGCTGAGGAGGGAGCCTCGTGAGCTGGCTAATCGGCATCACTGAGCACAAATACCCAGGCTGTCATCTGCTCCTAAACAGATGATGATATAAACTGCAAGAAAGATCGTAAAGCAGGAAATCCACTCTAATCCTGGAAACAATTATTTTAAGAATAATTATAAAGTTTTCAAAGGGAAATAAGAACAATGGTTTCCTACCCACCTTTTTAAGTACCTACCCATTAGGGAGGCATTTACCTATTTGGATTTGTTTGTTCCAAAAACCATGTATGACCAGCAACGCTTTTAGTTCTGCTGAGTGTGAAAGAAGATGTATACTGGGTATTCCCCTTATTCAAACCATTGCAAATTTTCTGCTACTGTTATTTCGCACTCATTTATATAGCTCTCGCTTTTTGAGAATGGACAGTATTTACCTGTCCTGGTGCACAGGCAACAAATTGGGTATCTTTCCATACCCACACATGACTTAGTGACTTGAACTTCTTTGGGTCACTGAGTCCATTGCCAGGCTACGCAAACATAGAGGCCACCATCTTTCAAACTACCCCTGGTCCTGAAGCATTTGTTTAAAAAGTTTTAATCATAGAATCACAGAATGGTTTGGGTTGGAAGTGACCTTAAAGAACATCTAGTTTCAACCTCCCTACCATGGGCAGGGACACATTCCACTAGATCAGGTTCCACTAGACTACGTGTCATCCTATCACTGCACTGCCTGATAGAGTCCTTCCTTATCTTCCCTGTAGACCCTTTTAATGCCAAGTGCAACAACAGTGCTCTTCGTAGCACACTGGAGCAGCTGCTGCTTTTATTGTGCAACACATGACTAAAATGGCTTATACCTGTCTGTAGATGGCTGAAGTTGCCAATGGCATTTTCCATAGCATCCTAATGAAGGATTCTTGTATGGAGATCTAGATGAGAAATACAGAGATGGTTTTGTTTTGTCAGTGCAGCTCAAATTTTGCCCTGATGTGATGCATCTAGCATGTGTACACAAAAATCATTATGAACAAAATGCCTTCACAAATGGCTGCTAAATTCTTGCCATGTTTGCCAGGTCTGCTGCCCTCTTTCAAGAATCCAGCTACACCCTCAATGTATTTATGAAACCGAGCAGTCACATAACCCATGCTACGTAACAGAGGTGGACATAGAAAACACTGCCACAAGTCTAATTGACAGCCTTCCTGTATTCTACTGATGTGTGCATAAAAACATAGCAGAAGTTCCATATAACTGAGGAAGAATATGTTAGGGGTTGTTGCAGGCTGTCTTTGCTTGAAAAGGGTAATGCAGAAAATAAAACATCCCTCTGTTTCTGGTAAAACAGAATAATGTTAAAAAAAAAAATTGTTTTGTTGATCAAGAAACTGCATGTTCTATTATGGAAATACATTTCAAATGGGATCCATGTCGTATAAGATACAGCTACTTTTTAAACAACTTTTACCTAATGTTTCTTCAAATGTAGATTAGTGTGCAGAAAAATGATATATAAAGTCATACTTCTCTTTATGAACCATTACAAAAAAACATAGTAGACTTTGGACGTAGAAGGGTCTTTGGATAGTCTACAGGAAGTGTAATCAATTTGTATAAAGATGTTACTGGATGATAAAAAGAACAAAAAAAAAAAAAAAGGAAGTATAAAGCTATCTGGAGTTAATCTGAAAAGGAAACAATAGCCAGCTGATAGTTAGAGTAGGAAAAATCTGTATCATAGTAGAAATGGGATGACCTTTGAAGAAGATGGGCTCTCAGTTACCATAGACTTTGATGCTCCACTGTCCAGGCTGGTGCTCTAAGTCATGTAGGCATCCTGCTGCTACTGGAAGGGAAGAAGTGGTACCAACCGAGAGAAGGCAATTACAAAAGGAAAAGCTGAGACTGACTAGGACCAAGCAATTGGCCTTTGCAGAGATTGTCCAGGATCTATACAACCACCTCAGAAACTTCTTTCTGAAACAATCTTGGGGATTGAACAAGCTATTTGTAGAGGAATCTTATTTGTTTCCTTAGGAAGAAACCCTTAGGCTGCAATATCCTAATGTCTCTTCTGCCCTGAAAAGCAGAGAGCATCAGTAAATAGCCTATAACAGGGGAGCCTGCAAACAAAAAACCAACCAAACCTGGTGCAGTTTTTATAATCCTTAACCAAAGATCTAATCTGTGTTAACAAGGTTTGTACTACATGCTTTATATTTCATCCTTAAAAAAAAAAAAAAAATAAAAATAAATAAATAAATAAAATCACCATTTTATTGACTGACCATACTATATCAGTTTGCTTGTGGCCCTAAAACTTCAGTGTGGTGCCAAAATAGTATTACGCTTATTTACAGGAAACTTTGCTGGTGGAGCTATCCTCTTCTTCTCACAGATCAAGTATGAAAACATTGAGAGAAAATAAGGTTTCACACGTTTGATTTTTATTTAAAAAATAAAGATTAAAGCAAAGCTTTATATCCTCACAGCAAGAAGAAACATGAAGATCAGAACCCATGCTTTCAAACCCTGCCTTTCATTTTCATTTCCAAACTACTAAAAAAAAATAAGAGAAGCTTCTGACAAATAGTCTTCCAATACACTCTGTTAGTTAAGGCCACAGCTACAACATCAATACATTCAAATATGCTCCTTACATATGAGTATTCTTGGCGTCAGAAACTGCAGCTGAAATAAAAAGAGCCATTGCACACTATTGCCAAATTCTGGTGAATGGTAAAAGCAAAAAAGGCAACATAATTTCCAGGGTTATTTTTGTACTCATACCAACTTTGTAACAGTAACCAAACACATGTGTGCATCAAAGACCAGCTTTTTACCTCTGCTAATACTGCCCACCTCCTTTCTTTTTTCCCCAGTGCTGTCTATGCCCGTCTGCTTCACCATCTACTGGCAGTGGCTGTGGCCCTCTTCTTCCAAAATGTGTCCTTGGGGAACAGAGCAGTAAGGTTTTACCTGCTCCATTAAAACTTTGCTTTTAGCAAATAAAAATCTGTTTGTCTTTCCTTTACTTCTTTGAACATCTGGAGAGCTATGCTGTTTCTGGCAAGGCTGAAAGCTCATAGGGGAAAGGGGAAAAAAAGTCATGTTGATGCAGAAAGAGAGCTACAATGATCTTACTTCAGAAGAGGAATTGGAGGAAACGGAGAAGAGCATTTATCTTCATAGCCCAGAGACAGCTGCAAAAGCAGCTATTTAGCTGATCACCTCACTGAGTTTGTTCAAGTTTGAACAGTTTCACCTAGGTTTGCAATTTCCAGCCTTCATTGTGTTGCTGTATAAGTCACATTTTTCTTCCAGTCAAACCAGAGAGGCTGCATGTCATTTAAAGATCCTGTTCTTTAGAATTAAGTCTTAAGGTAACCTTGTCTCTTTCCAAGGCATCTTCAGATCAGGTGAATGCCTGAACTGTTTGCAGAGGCTTCCCTGTAGAGCCTATGGGCAGGACACAGACAGAAAGACCTGCTAGGACAACCATTGCAGAATGAGTGGGGCAAAGATAGGTGCTATTGGAAGAGGTGGGTCTCTGATTATGCATATTACTCACACAATCAGATAACCAGCCCGAGTACTAAATTATTTTTGTTTTTACAGATGAGTTGGCTTTACATGTGAAATGACAAAGCCTGGCGTTTTTTTCTAATCAGAGTTCCACACATAGAAGAGCTGGCAACCACAATGAAACTCATTTTCACAAGATGTCAGAGAAAACTTCAGATCAAAAGGTTAGTAAGACTGAAAAAAAAATAAAGCAAGCAAACAAACAAAACCAAAAACAAACAAACAAAGAAAACAAACAAAACAAAACAAACAAACAAAAACACAAAACTCACTGATATTCATAAATCTGGAAAATTTATTAGCCATAAAGTGGCTGGTGCCAGTGAACTGTACCCCTGCCTCAAGGACTGAACCAACTGGAAATCACTATCTCTTGTGCGAAGTGCAGTTATCTCACATCTGTTCTAACAGGAGGTTGCTTTTACCTCATCTGAAGACAGTTACTTTGGCAAAGACTAATTTTGGAAACAGGAAGCTACAGGGCCCTGATCTGACATGGTAATTCCAGTGAAATAACTAGTCTTTCACCATTAGTTCTGCAATCCTGGAAGGAAACGAAAAAAACAAAAAAACAAAAAACCAAAAAAAGTGGTTTGGTATGGTGTGATTAAATAGAGAAATGTGCAGTACTCTGAAGAATATTCATTCTTGTTCTTTTTGTCAAGAGAGCAACTTCTCAGATGATGCTTAACAACAGCTATAAACAAACACTGTTAAAGAACATCCTTTGAGCAACATTAATAATTTCCTGTGTTGTGCACATAGCATTAATAACTAGATCCATACTGCTGGGTTACACAATTCGATCTACCTTCCAGGCTTGGAGTTCAGAAAACAATAAAGCTGCTTACAAAGATCAAATGTTGTCTCCTGTCATGGTTTAACCCCGGCTGGCAACTAAACACCAATCAGGTGCTCATTCACTCCCCCCTGGTGGGATAGGGGAGAGAATTGGAAGGGTAAAAATGAGAAAACTCATGGATTAAGATAAAGACAGTTTAATAAGTAAAGCAAAAGCCATGTGCGCAAGTAAAGCAAAAGATTTATTCACCACTTCCCATGGGCAGGCAGATGTTCAGCCATCTCCAGGAGAGCTGGGTCCATGATACATAAGAGTTACTTGGGAAGACAAACACCATCCCTCCAAACATTCCCCCTTCCTCCTTATTCCTCCAGCTTTATATGCTGAGCATGACATCATATGGTGTGGAATATCCCTCTAGACAACTGGGGTCAGCTGTCCGGGCTGTGTCTCCTCCCAACACTTGTGCACCCCCAGCCTCCTTGCTAGTGGGGTTGTGTGAGAAGCACAAAAGGCCTTGACTCTGTAAGCACTACTCAGCAATAATTAAAACATCCCTGTATTATCAACAGTGTTGCCAGCACAAATCCAAACCATAGCCAAATAAAACCTACTATGAAGAAAATTAACTCTATCCCAATCAAAACAAGCACAACTCCATAATTGTTAATGACTGAAAAAAAAAACCACCTCTAGCTGTTCAGGCCCTCCTCCTTACAGTCTTCAGTAGACTTTCCAGTACTACTGCTGCAATACTCAGATATTTTAAGGGAAAAGCTTATCCTTAATTTAAAATACAACATAAGTTTAAGATTGATTATGTGTACATTTATTACTACAGTTGAGCTCTTTATTGCCTCAGGTTAAATCTAAAAACTACTTGACTAGGCACTGGCAAGGAGGAAGAAACATTACCATCAATTTATGAACTGGTGACAGTAATTCACAAACTCTGTGACTTTGCACTTTTCCAGCTGGCATGGTCCCACAAATGCTAGAGAAGAGGCATAGACCTCTCTGGGGAAAGCTTAGGCCTACAACCAGTGAATCTAAGTCAGCTGCACATCTCCATTTACCTTCTAAATCACACGCTGCACATCACCAAACTACAGGAAGTCTCAAAAAGATGGAGATGGACCCAATTTCAAAGCAGTTGCAGGGTCACCATCTTCCAAATGACTGAAGATAGGGGCTGTTTGTGTGTTGAGAGAGGCATCTAGCAGTAATCATTTGAAACTCTGTGCCCCATCCTTTCAAGTGGTAAGAGTCTCTTTCACGGGTGGTTTGTGGTTGCAGAGATACGGTGATTTCAAATTGGGTCCATATTTTTTTAAACACCCTGTAGATATTATTATTATTGAAAGGCTGAAGGAGCTGAGTCTCTTTAGCTTGGAGAAGAGGAGACTGAGGTGCGTCCTCATTAATGTTTATAAATATATAAAGGGTGAGTGTCACAAGGAGAGAGCCAGGCTCTTCTTGGTGACAACCAATGATAAGACAAAGGGCAATGTGTATAAACTGGAACACAGGAGGTTCCACTTAAATATGAGAAGAAACTTCTCAGTGAGGGTAACAGAACACTGGAACAGGCTGCCCAGGGGGGTTGTAGAGTCTCCTACTCTGGAGACATTCAAACCTGCCTGGACACATTCCTGTGTAACCTCATCTAGGTGTTCCTGCTCTGGCAGGGGGATTGGACTAGATGATCTTTCGAAGTCCCTTCCAATCCCTAACATTCTATGATTCTGCGATTATCCAGTCAACGGCAAGTGGAAACAGCATTTGGGAGAGGCATTTTTGTCATACATGGCCCTGAGCAGCGCTCAGCACAACTGCATTGACCTTGACCTGCAGAAGCAGCGCTTCAGGCTGCTATAACAGCACCTGGGGAATGCACTGACCCTCAAATCACAGCATCCGATACTGGATGCAAAACGGCCATTGGAAAAGGACTTATAAGAAAACAAGGTCTTTAACAATCTATCTTTCCACACCTGCAGAATTAGTTAAGAAAGCTCAACACCTTACTGTGCACAGGTTTTACATTTATAGCCTTCAGCCACGGGCCTGGTATGGCATCACTTGCAAATACAAGATTCAAAGCTTTTTTACGGATTTTCTGTCCAACTGGAAAAAAAAAAACAAACCAAGTTTGTCATGGTCAAGATTATTAGGTTTCCTGGTGTGTTTGGTGTTGGGTAACTTTTCTCCAGGAAAAGCAGGAAAAGAGAGGGCCTGGGTGAAGAGAGGGCAGTGGTGCAGGAATGTGCACCTCTGCTATTGAAACCTGTGGCTGGTGTTGAAGCCCTGGAGCTCATTCCATCCAGAAAACGGGGCTCTTTGGTCCGATGCCCCTTTTTTTTTTTTTTTTTTACACAGGAGTGGTCAGGGCTGATCAGCATCAACTCGCGCGTCCCGCAGCCCTGCTCCTTCTCCAGCTGCCCAGAGCCAGGCCGACTCTGTCCGGCGCCCACGGGAAACGCACAGCGCGACGCCCTCAGCCCGCCGGGGAACGGGACTCCGCCACGGCCTGCCCTTCCCGAGGCGGTGACAATGGCGGGTAACGGCCCGAGGAGCGTCTCCGGCGGGCCGGGCCGGGCGGGCCTCGCCCTCCTCCCCCACCCGCGGCGAGCTCACAGCGCCCGAACTGACAGCGCGGGGCCGGGGCGTGTTCGGCGCGGCGCACCCAGCCCCGGGGCGCGGCGCGGTGCGGTGCTGCCCTCCGGCCAGGCGGGAGCAGCTGCCGAAAGCGGCTGTCAGGGAGCGGGCGGCGTGTGTATGGTGCGGGCAGCCATGCGGCGCTGGAGGCTTCTTCCCGCGGTGGTGCTTCTCGCCGTCCTGATCCCTGTCAGAGGTGAGGAGGGGGCGGGCGGCGGGGAGCGATCCTGCGGCGGAGCCTCGCTACCCCGCCGGGCTTGGGGAGGGACAATTCCCCTGCCCTCCGTTCCCGAGGCGGGGGGCTCAGCGCTGCTGCTGGGCACGGAGGCGGGAGGGGGGATCGGGGGAGCGGCCCCGAGTGCGAGAGGAGCCCGGGAGGGAACCGGGCGGGTCCGAAAGAGCCGGCTGCCCGTGTCTGTCCCGAACAGGGAAGCGGCGCTCTCTCCCTTCAGCTCCCCCCTCTTTTTTTTTTTTTTAATTTTTTATTTGGTGTTCTGGTTGTTTTTCCATTTAACTGTCAGGGAAAATATTGCTGAGCTTTCTGCCCACCTCCCGCGCTGGAAACCCTGTCTTGTTTTGAATCTCTGCGGTGAATACGTGCTACTCGCCCCAGTAGGGCCCTTGGGTACACGGGAGGGGAATCCCTGGAAGAGGCTCGGAGGGGTTTCGGGGCGGTGGGGAGCTCTCCTGGAGCTCGGCTTCCATTTTAGGAAAGAACGCGGAGTTACGGCAATTCCAGGGCAACAGATAGTTGCTCACCAGAAAGTCTGGTCACACAGTAGTCTTTAAAAGAAAAAGAAAAATCACTATGGCAAGACTGCAGGCTAAAACACACCACTGTATTTTTTGAGAAGCTTCTTATGGCTTCAGTATGTGCCATGGACGATTTTCTTGAACTTTGATCAAAACAATGTGTATGTAAAAACATGTTGGTATGTGGTATAAGGAAACAGTTTGGGCGGGGGAGAAAAGTAGCAAAGTTCCCAATATCAAGTTTTTTTCAGGAGGAAGACTCCTAAACTAGAATATGCAGTGCAAACTGTCATTCCCCATTTATATGCCTTATTTCTAAGAAACTTTTTTTTTTTTCCTATGTTAATAAGCATACTTGAAGTTAAGCCCAGGTATTTTCTTTCAGGTGCTTTGTACAAGTAACGCTTCAAAACTTGAATATCTATCTTTTCACTGTAAGGGACAAGGAAAAATGCAATAATACCCTCTCCTAGCTTTGATTGAAAGCTGTAGATACTGTGTGCAGGATGCCAGATGAGCAAAGTCTGGCATTAAGCCTGGTTTAATTCAATTCTTCTGCTGTGGCCTTATTGTGGTCTTAACTGCTAGGCTGGCAAAGCTGAGCTCTTGGAAAAGTAGCACTATTTACAGTAACTGCCATTAAAACTGACAGATGTTTCAGACTGATAACACTGAGATATCATCTTACTACTTATGTGAAAAACTTGCTCCTCTACCTGTACCTCTGCAAGTGTTCCTCACGGTCATGGACAGCAAGATCTAATAGTCTTTCTAAACTTTATGCCAAAAAGTTTGGAGGTGAAGAGTGTCTGTCCAGTTTCTGCATCACTAGAGGGAAGGTGCACAGAAACTGCCTTCAAGGATTTTGTTTCAAATTCTGGGGAAAATGCTACTTTTTTAACAGATTGCTCTTTAAGAGCTGGTTAATTTATCTGGCTACTAGTTAATGCCAATAATATGAACCAATTAGAAAGGTTATAATTAGTTTGGACATGTTTTGCTTAAACAAAACGTATAAGAATTTGAGAACTGTTGAGAATGTCAACCCGGGGAGGGTGGGGCCCTCCAGGGGAATGTCAGATTTGTGGTGGTGCAATCTTATATTAAAATAAAGGCAAAACCTGAAATACATAGTTTTGAAAATTAAAATTTCACTGTTAGTAAGCACCCTGTAGTCTGAATTTGCAGAACTGCTATAGAGAGTTAAGGATCCTACCTTACAAGCAATTTGGCTGTTGTGTGACAGTTTGGAGGTGTCTGGTTTCTCTGGCATGGCTTGCTTTCACCATTCAAGCAGATGAGTATGTGCCTCAGGACTAAGAACTTCGTGTGGGATCATGAATTTTAGACATGTGAAAGCTGTTAGTGTTAAAACAGTATTCAACATATCATGAGGATTTGAATGTATTATTAAGTAAGGGCAAACTCTGTTATTTGAGCTTGCTTAGAAAAAGAGCTTGCAGTTTTAACCTCAAAACCGGTATTCAAGTGTTGTCTCATTTGGCAAGTATGAGCTCTGCATGTCAGGCAAATCTGGAATTTAGGTATCATTGAGGTTGGATCCAGAGGAAGGTCACGTGTGAGATTTTATATCGTCAGTTTCTTTAGGCAGTCTAACAGTTTTCCGCTGCGGAAGAGTGGGATCTTTCCATTTCTCTCACCCGTGTTTGATCTGGTGCCCATCAGGGCCTGTGCTGAGATGATTCAGCTTGATAAGTGAGCAAGTGACTAATCTGCTGCATTGAGTTTGCTCTGATGGGTGTCAGAGCCAGCAAGAGGGAGTGGCAGGGCCGAGCATCGGAGAGTGCAAGTGAGATGGGGCAGGGGAGGAGGGGGCAGGAGCTTCTTGCTTTGCCTGTTTGGGAGGTGTGAGACTAGCTCAACCATCTTGCAGCTGCAAAACCACCAGGTTAGGCCAGCAACTAATTTTAGGCATCTGCTTTTCAAAAAAAAAAAAAAAAAAAAAATTATTAGGCAGGAAATCTTCTGTATAATTTATATTAGGAGAGTGGCAGGAGAATTAAATCATACATTATGAGCAGCAGAAAACTGCTGCATGCAGACACAAGGCTCAAAAGTTTTTTTTATCTACTGTAGAAAGATCAAGGCATGAAAAAGTGTCTGCTTGCTGAGGGTCTTGAGTTTGGATTCTGGAATATATGCTTTAAGTATCCTTTGTAAGAACTGAGTAGAACTTGTTCTTTGAAACACTTGCCACAGGAAACAGTTGTGGTAGTAAATACCAACAAGTGAGCAAAATGCATACTGGAAGCTGGGGTATCTATGTTGTAAGATCAGTAGCCTAAAGTGATTTACAAGTGGAGAAACCTTATTCGTAAGACCTCTGTAATTACAGGGCTGTGAGCAAAGAGAAGGAAACACTTGACTTCTTGTAGAGGCAAGTCAGTGTTGAGAAAAATGACTAATGGGGTGGAAGATGGTGAAATGACTCTGTAATTCAGTAGATGGAGCTTTCAGCTGGGGCAAAGTTGTGGTGCAGGAACTCATGGAGACTGGTCTCTGCTTGGTGGGCTCTCGAGTTGTTTGACTTTTAAATCTGATTTAAAAAACAAACAAACAAAAACCATAAAACCCCACACAATTTTCAGTTGAGCAATTCATTTTAGTAGCAATGCTAGTGTGCATGTATGACAGCATGAACTTGAAAAGTGTAGCACATGTTTCTTCGTCAGTTTCTTCTAATTTGAAATGGGTAAGAGTGTTTTTTATGAGTTGGTTATTTATATAAAATGGCCACTGCACTGCTACATCAAAATGACATCACTGCAACAATTCTTAAGCTTTCCATAGTTACGGTCATTTAACTTGGCGAGAGTTAAGCATGACTCAGCCTTCTGCCATCCAGCCAAGACCAATTTCAATATTTTCCTGATGTTACTCTGGTGCATGTGATGGGGTCGCCTGCACTTGAGAAAGGACTCTGCTTTAACTCTTGCTGTCTTGAACCTCTCACTGCAAACAACTTGTATTTCTTCGGGTGATGGCTGTGTTACTGAAATGCAGTAATAATAGCAATATTCATCAGTTAAAATCACCTTGCCAAGGGCAAGCTTCTTTCTTTTAGCCAAACTGATTTTCCATGCTCTGGCACAGGAACCTACTCTTTAGAGTCTAATGAACGTGTTTTGAGAAAGTAGTATGAGCAGAACAGTCTCAACTCGGGGAATTTTTACTTAAATTAGCTAATTATCTGTTGACACAAACTTCTAATCATAGATTTGGGAATTGAGAGAAAGAAAGCAATCAGTCAAACCCCTAACATCCTCCCAGTTTCCTACTTTTGGCTTAATCCAAACACCCCTACCTCCCACATCTTGGCTTCCCTGGTTTTTGCTGCTGGTTGTGCTCAGCCCATCCCCTAGTCCTTTGGTGAGGTGAAGGGCAGAGCAGGAAGGTCAAATGCCTAGAGATTTCTTTCTGCTGCTGCTGCTTCTTGCTGATTTTCCTCTGCATTTTTTTTTTTTTTTTTTTTTTTTTTTTTTACAGCTTCTCAGTATTCCTGCCCCACTGAGGTCACTTATAGCCCCTCAGACCTGTCCCTGCCCTGTTGTGGGTGCCCCACAGCTGCAGTCCCACAGGGGTGTCCCTGCCCTGATGTGGGTGGCTCACAACTGCTCAGGGACATGTACATGGAACCTCTCTCACCCAGAGCACATCTCCAGCCACATGTTCCCTCTGCAGTCTCTCCCTCTGCAAGTCTCTCAGACCATCTCATGGTTCGTCTCCTGTCCTTGCTCGCTGATGCTCTTTCTTACATGTGTGTTCAAGCAGAGACAACTCTGCACTTCTCTGACCAGTTGAAGTTTTGGTGTGCACCATCAGCGTCAGTGCCAACCAGACATGACTGTAAGTGGCACGGGGAAGTAAAATAAGACTATTTATCATAAGTAACAGTACATACTTAATTTCATTGCCTCTTTTCCAAAGGCCACCATTGCCTAATTCCTGGTCCTCAAGTGATAAGGACTCCTTCCTTAGGTATTCCAGTTGCTGTAGGAAGATAGACGTGAACTTGTGTCTCTATTCTGGTGTCCCCAGGGCTGGCTGCTACTTAGTCACCGAGCTGAACTTGGGATATATGGTTTTCTGCAGGGCTGCTATGACAGGTTCCTACCTTTCTGTTACCTAGCTCCCTCTCAGCATCACAGAGGTGAGATTCCATTTTCCTTGAGAGCAGTTTCAAATAAGCCACTGTACCATTCCACCTTTCAGATGCCTGGGGATTAGAGGGAATACAATACACCTGCTTCGCTCCACAATATTTCCCTCATTCTTGGACAGCTGTAGTTTTGAAATGACTGCTGCAACCTGAACCTAACAAAGGCTGCCTTCCATCATGCAAACAAATACATTTGTTTATTCCGTCTGTAGGCACTGCCTACATTTTCATTCCAAGCAGAAAGATTTCTAGCAACCCACTGCTACCTTTGCCACAGTGAGAACACAGCACCTGCCAGTGTTGCTGAAGAGAAGCAAGCTGATCTGTTATGCTTGCCAGGCTTCTCCAAACTTCCCTTTCTCCCATTGCACATACTGCTTCATCATTCACACTTTCCATGTGTGTTGTATTATTCTGCAGATCTTCTCGCCTAGTTGCTTGTGCTATGGCTTCCTGAGACAAGTCTAAGCTGCATTCTCTGTCCTGGTACATGAATAACGGTTTTGTGGACCCACCTGGCTAAAAATAGATTTCCTTTGTGCTCACGCCCTAAACCTATGCTGGCAAGTTGAGCTAACTGGTCAGCCTGGTTACTGTGTTTCTCAAATTCAGATGGGTTGTCAGAACAGTATGCGTTCTGTAGGCGGAGGCAGGAGAAGGCAGTGGTTGAACCCAACTCTGACTCTGCCTTGTGCTCACAGCTCCTCAGCTGGCGATGCTGCATCTCTGACAGGCCTTCTGTTTGACTTAGTCATACCCTCTCCTTTTCTGTTCAGGAGCATCTGTAAGTCCTAGCATCTAGGTCAGGGGCATGCAAAATTCCTGTTCTTTCCATGCTTTTTTCCCCCAAGATTTACCATACTGCTGAAATCTTGGTGTTATCTCTGGCCTTGCTGTTAATCCTACAGCATGTTCCCTCCAGCATGGTACATAGTAGGTCATTCCTTGGTCAACAGGGGCCCCAGTAGGTTATCAGTACCTGCTACCCACACCCTGCAAATTATTCCCAATACAGAGAAACAGTGTTCCAGCTTGTATGTCTTGCCCTTTGCCTGTCTGTATCTTATCAGCTGCTGTAGGAGGTCTCTGTGCCACCTTGCAAAAGTACATAGTGGCAGCAACTTGGGACTAATACTACAAAAGCTAGTGTTTGGAAAGTTGCTTGGTATCATAAAAAGTAGTTTTAGTTTACTTTTTTATAAACAAAATAAAAGAAAAGTAAGTCTTGCTTTCTCTATATGCTTGAAAATTCTCATCTGGGAAAGATCTCCCTTCTTGCTGCAGGAAAGCACATTTTTCACCTGTTGAAAATAAAAATTACTATGGTGATACTTGCCATAAGCTCATTTTAAACTGGTTTAGTCTCTACATTTGATGTGACTGGGGAACCCATGAGATTTTCTATGAAGAATTCCAAAAAGTCATAAGGCAAATTCCTGTGACATCGAGAACTTAGTTCTTAGCAGTGTAAGGCCTGTTTACAATAGTTTTTTCTAAATATAGAACAGTTAATTTAAAATACATAATTAACACATCAAATGCATGAATCACTCTAACATGTTTTGGGAGAAAGATCATTTTAAAAGAAAACATTTACATTTTAAGTCAAGTCTAATCACACAACATCATTGGCTGTATAACAAATGCAGTTGGCTTCCTTTCTACAAATTTCAGTCACCTATGAAGAGTCCACCTGCTAAAAAACATCTAAGAAATGGCATCTTTACTTGTAAAAGGAAAACCTATTGATGGAGGTGATTCTCAGTTAACTGCAGATGATAATTTTGCTCTACTTCCCTCATAGTTTGAGTCCTGTACAACTCTCATTGGATCTCTTGTTTCTTTGAAATTTTTCACCAGAAATGGTATTTATTTCTTGATGTGTGGAAAGTATCTGCAAAACTCATTTCACTTTGAGCCAAAGAGCTGTTATCTAAGTAAAATCAAACTTTGTTTTCAGGATAGCAGTTGTTCTTTCATCAGGTGAATGTTATGACTCGACATACAAGTTAATCTTTCCATGAAGTAAAAAGACCTTTTGATTAAACAGCCATTGATTTCATAGGTAAAAATCTACTCAGCTTTTAATCATAGAACTATCTTTGTATGTTTTTTTCTTAACCATGGAAAATACTGCTTGCACCTTTTCTTCTAGTGAAAAAGACCAGTATTTTGAAATAAAAATAAGGTGAAAAAAATTGTTAACATGGTATTTCCACGGCAGCAAATTCTGCAAGCCTGGTTATACTTCACAATACTGGTACTGTTATTGTTTTTATTATTGCCACAAAAATACCACACTCTGAACCTTTTCTTTCTGGAAAAAACAAAATAGTTACAGTGTTTAGCCTTATATTTTTCCACCACTTGTTTCTTCCCTGTGATTTGGAAGAAATATTAAACCTATGTGAAGACAGAAGGGGTTGGTGGTGATAGTTGTAGTAGCGTGATGTAGTGAATTAAAAATAAGTGAGGCAAATGTGTTGGATAGGGTACAGTTTTTATTAGAGCTAATGCTATTGTTGGACAAAACAGACAGCTCTGGAGGCACACAAATCCTTGTTAAATTTAGAAACAAGAAGTTTCAGGATAAGGTTTGGGGGAAGGGTATGGGGAAACCTATGTGGAAAGCTTTTGGATAAGTCTATCTTTTTTTTCTATATTTTTGTCTTTATCTTTCAATCTTCTGTTTCTTCCCTCACCTCCAGCTATCCATGCCTGTCTGTATTCTTCTTTGATGCCAGAAATCTCTGTCTGCCTCTGTGTTTCTCAGTACATCCTGATGTCAGGCATCTTGCAATCAAATCCCAAATTCAGTACTTACTTAACAAACTATTCACTGCCCTCTCCCTCCCCAAATGTTGCAAATGGTTATACAGACATCATTTCTTTGAATCTTTGAATGTGGTCTTGGTGCAAAAGATTTATCTTGTTCTTCAAGTAACAATAATGAAGAATGGGAAGTTAATTTTTTCTTTTTTTTCTTTTTTTTTTTTTTTTTTTATTTGTGAGAAACAAAAAATAAACCCTCATCTGACAAAATGTATACCATGTTTCTGACTTGCTCCATATCTCTGTCTGTGACTTAGTTGGATTCTAACTAATCTATTAACTAATATATTTAGTTTTTTATCTGTCCAGTATGAGCAGCTAAAACTAGTCACATTGATACTGCATGCAGTATCTCTATGTGCATGGCTATACTTCAGAAATATCTTTTTAGGTAATAATTTCATGTACATGACACAAAGTTGGTTGAAGGAGAAAAAATAAGCCTTCTCCTCCAGTGTCTGCTGTAGCCCAAGGAAGCAGGCTGCTGTCACATCACATCTTCTGTGGCTGAATCTCGTCTGCATGTTTCCAAACCAATGCTGGTGTGGTGCAGTGAAGCACAAGCTGTGAAATCCTGGCTCACTGAATTGTCACTTACTGCTTCTTTCTCTCAATTAATCCCTTTAACAGTAAATACCTGCAGGAAGAAAAGTGTCACTGGTGCTAATGGAACACATCAATGTTTGAAGTTTGAACAGAACAATAGGTTTTGTTATAAAATGAGTTGACTAATGCCAGAATCGATTCAATCTCAGAGCAATGGATTAAAATATGAGTTGAATCATAGCAAATTACTGTACTGGGTCTGGTTTCCTGGGTCTGGTTTCCTCTACCCCCGCCTTCCCCACAGGAAACCCTCATTGTAAAACACAAAGTCTTTCTCTTCTTTCTTTTTGAAAAAGCTGTAGTAGCTATTGTTAAGTATGCAGATTGAAAAGACTGAAAAATCTTTTTAGCTGTTGCTGAACAGAGTCTAGAAAAGCAAAGGCAGTTTTACTTTTCTGACTAGATTGCAGATTTTGTTTGACTTTTGCTGTTAGTATGCAAATTGTTTTGAACTGGTAAGATTTCTGGTGAGGAAGGTAAAAGAAACAGGTTGTGAAATGGAATTGTCAACTTAAAAGTATCAGCAGACATAAAACAGTCTTGCCATCATTTTAGTGCACTGCTGTAAAAGCAAGTGTATTCTTGACTTAGCTCTGTGCACATTGCAAGTGTATGTGTCAACTGCTTTATTTTTAAAGAAGGAATTGCTAAATGTAAAACCAAGTTCCATTTACTTGTTCATCATAAGTTATAATTTAAATTCTTTTTCCTTGATTAGACTGAGGGTTATTTACTGCTCTAGCTGTTGAGTTTTTAGAACTTTTACTTCACTGTCTGCCAGATCACAAATCTTGGTTTCCTAATACATCTTTCTTCTTTGTGCTAAAATTTTACCATCTTTCATCTAGTGCAGACCTCCCTGACCTTTCTGCAGCTGACCCTTGCTGCTGCATTTCCCCTTTCCTCTGAGCCCTCTCTGGGAATGCACTTCCTTCCATCCCTCCCTGACCCAATCCAAGAAGCTGCCAGAGGATGCAGGGTGTTGTCAGCAAAGAAGGATGCAGACAAAACAAAATGCTGGTGATTCTTGACCATTCGGTGGGGAGGGGAGCCTCCAGTTTATCATCTTACATACTTTATCTCTGTGTAAAGTGTTTTACTGGGTATTGGGATGAGCAAAAAAAGTGCGCAACTCTTCAAGTCATGGTTCAAGAGATCACTTTCTCTAAAAACACTTCTCCCTTTCTCTGCACAAGGCTGGGCAGGGTACTGAACTGTAGAAATGCAGAAATGTAGAAATAGAGGTTTTCAGTGCAAAGAGAGTTTAGAATGTTATTATCTGAATAGGAATACAGATAAACTGCAGGTGATAAAATAGCATTAAGTTATTGATGTCAGTTATAGTTACTGTCACGAGAACCAATGAATTTATTAAATCATACAATACCAAAGAGTTTGCAATCTACTTGGATAAAACAGGTTTCTTAAATTTGAAACTAAACTTTTGATTAACCGCCATTGTAGTCTTCCCGTTGTAACTGTTAATTTTTAGTGCTGCCTGCAATTTCAGTTGTTATCTCATTGAGGCTTAATGTTCATGAATCTGTTCATGGATGTGAGAACACTGAGTGTTCAAGGACTGTTGAATGCATTCCCCTTTCCAGCCCCACCATCTCCTCTGGTGTCCATCTTAGTGCAATCAGTGCGTACATTACTCCACAGTTTCCAAAGTATGGTTTTGACAGCTTGTGATATGCCCAGTGTTTTAAAGTACACACTACAGAGCAAGATGTTGGTCAGCTGTGGAAGACCTCTTGCCAAGAACTGCTGAAGCTATTACTACATGTCTGCTAGTGAAGACACTAGGACCAAAATATAGAATTACAAGGGTAAATATTTATTCTTAGGAATGTGGTGTCGCAGCCAAATTGAGGAACCTTGAATGTGGTTTTACACAGGGTTTTTACACCCTTCAACTGTTTAGGTACAACACTATTTGACTAATCACTAACACCCACACTACTGATTACTAATCAGAGTAAATCTTTGCAAAGCAACTGTATTTCTGCAGCATTCTTGCTGTTTGTCTATTGATCCAGATGTTCCTGGAGTCAGCCTTGCTATAGTTACTTATCTATGATGCCAGCTGATGTGGGGAGGGTTTCAAAGAGAGTGTTAGAAGGGGTAGGATGTTGGCATTATCTTGGTTGTCCAGGGGTATCTTTCATCCTTTGTGGACAGCTCTAAGCTTCCAAGAAACAAAGTCCTTATTTACAGGGCTGAGCTGTCCTTTGGTTTCTTTTACTTAAGCATGAACAATATCAAAGTCTCTAGAATATTCCACTACCTGACTGCATTGCAACATATAATGTGAATAAATATATATTAACAAAGTTAATACACTTTGATACTATAAAGACAGATTGATATAGTGTTTAGGGAAGGAAGCTTTCATAACAAGAGTGAACATGAGCTTTGTGGTAAAGATGAACCTGGTTACGGAAATTTAGGCTATGTGAGCAGTAGCTGCAAGGCTTGTCAGCGTTGCGAGAGCTTAAACTTTGTCTATAGAGCAGCTTAAACTTTGAAGCTGTGGACTATGAGCAACATATACTCATAGGATTTTGGTTTCTTAGGCTTATATAAAATTAACTACCGCCATTTCTTAAGCCAAGACAGAATTTCAAAGGTGGCTGAATGAAAAGTAGGTGCATACTGCCTGCTTGATCTTAGAGAGATTTGAGAACAGGGTTCCTTAAGACTGCTTCAGAGCTCCTGATCCAGCCATGGCACAGGTTTCTGAAGAGAGAATGATGGAGAGCAGAGGCATCTTGGCCCATTGTGCCTGCTCCAGGAGCCTCCCCGGGGAAAGAGGGACCATGCAAGCAACTGAGATTTGGAAAGAGTGGCAGGGGGCGCTTCTTGCCTGCCCCAGGGGCAGAAGGATGAGGAGAGCTTCTGTGGCTGCTGTGTTGAAGCATGAGAAGGCCGTGGCAGCCATGGTCCCAGATGTGGGGTGACACCGTACAGCTGCGGATTGGTGTTGCTGACATCAAGTAACTTCATGCTTAATGCACAAAGTGACACCTCTCTGGCTTAGCAGTACTGTGAGGACGAGTACCAAGAAGTCAAGAACAGTTACCTAGAAGGCTGAGAATTTCAGTGTTTCTAGCACTTGCAGGTACTGATTCCATATGCAGGCTTTAAATAATGTAAGGCTAGGCAATATTTAATCAAACATCTGCAGCCTTTGTCAAGGGTGTGATGTGCTTGGAATGCAGGCAAGACTCTGCTTCTGTCTGCTGGTAGCATTTTGCCTTAGTCACTGAATTCACTGAAAAGAAAACTTACTATTTGCTTTCTAGAAAATACTTTATTAAAATACTCGCTAATTTTAGTAATGCATTTATGCTTGATAAGGCCAGATACTTAGGTGAAATAGCAAAAAGTATAGTATATGGTATTTGTGATCTTGAAGCATGGTCAGGCCTTCCTGAAATTACAGGTAAGAAGAAATGAGCAAAAATTACATAAATATCTCCAATATGTTTTTATTGTTGCCATCAGGATTCAGCACCTTTAATATATTTCTCAAACCCCTTTTCCTTTCTTCCTGCTTCCTATCCCGGTGTCCTCAAATTTAGTCTTGTCATTTCCTGATGCAAGTGCCAGGCTTCTCTCACCCAAATGGTCTTCTAACAGCCTGTGTTAGAGTAGCTCAGGTTTCCACTTAAAAACTTCGTGAGACAGAGCAATGTATTTTAGGTCTCATCTGTAAAAAGAATTGCAGAGAGACAGAGTAGTTTATTTCATCTGTAACTATATGAGTTTTGTATCACAAATTGTTTAGTCCAGCGACTAGAACTGGCCCAAGCCACAGAACCACAGGGTGCAGAGGCTGGAGGATACCTCTGAAGACCTTCCAGTCCTACTCCCTGCTCCAGCAGAGTCAGCCACCACAGGTTGCCCAAGACTGTGACAGCTTTTGAATATGTGGGGCAGGTACTCTCTTCAAGAAACAGCTTCCCCTGAAGCATGGAAAATACTTTAGCTCTTTCCAAGCTGCTGGTAGTGACAGTGCTTTGGAAGCTCTTTTAAGCTTAAGGGGGAAATCTGGGATCAGTGTCTCTGTCATTTGATGTTTGATGTTGATTTACCAGCAAAGGTGGTAACCAGAAGAGAATCCCCAAGAGCCCAAACCATTGCTATGGTCACATTGGTTATGGACGTGCAGAATTATGAACTGTAAGAAACCAGGCAGACTGTGCTGTGGTAGACACCTCGTCACTGGGCAGGTTGTGACTAAGATGCAAATATTTGCTTTTATCTTCACTGCTTGATTGAAGGGACTCATGGGAGTTCTGAGACATTATGTAACTATTGCATAATTCTCTTTTACCCCTTCTTGTTTCTGGAGAAGTAGCTCGGCATTTGGCAGGACTGTTGCAATCGTGTTAAATCTCTAGCTTTGTGGTTGACTCAGTTTTTCTGTATGCTTTCTGCTGATTTAGAGCTATTCATTGTGTCCTCTTGTTCCTACATCAAATCCTCAATCAAAAAACTCTGCTCATAGCTAATGTTTAGAATCTCATTTTATTTTCCTACTTCCTGCCACTCAAAGGGGAAACAAAAGCTACCCAATGCATGGGAAGCTTTTAGACAAGCAGATTTCTCTGAACTGTGCTTCAAAATGTTTTTTCTTGTCCAGTAAATGGCTTGTATTCCCATGTTCTGTTTTAAATCCCTTGTATGACTGCAGTTATTTACTTAAAATAGTTTTGAGTCAAAATGTGACCTTATAGGCTTTATATTGTTTATTTAATATATCAGATTTCCATTTCTGGGTGGAAGGAATACTTAGTAATTAAAATATTAAAATAAATCACAGATTAGGCGACATATCTGCCTAACTTCTCTGCACTATATTTTCAAGACTGGTGCAAATAAGGTAATTTTTCAGGGAAGTAGCTTTTGGATCACTGTAAGAATAAATAAGTATAATAGTTATTGGAGTAGTCTGGTGCATGTTTCTGAAGAGGAAATATATCTTTTTATTGGTTGCAGCGGAGGCTTAGCTGCCTTTATTCCCATCAGATATATGAGTGAAAGCTCCAGATGTGCAGAAAGCAGACACTCCCCACATATAAAAAATTATCTTTGTTTTTTGGCTGACCTACAGTTGTTATTTGTGTTTGGGCCATATTTATTTTAGGTAGAAAGGGGCTTCATTCTTCAGAATGGACTTTATGCAAAGCTTTTTGTTTTCTCTTGCTCTGCAGAGAAACTAAACTTGAAAAGCAGCATCAATAGGTGGATGCTTATGGGAGGAACGGGGTTTGAAACCAACTGTGTGGGATTTAATTTCATGAGACTCCAGGCAGGGCTAATTATAAACTGCTGCTTGGCAGTGGGAGTAAACATCCCATCTGCATTGCCTGTTGCAGAGGGATTTTGCCTGCAAACCTCTGCCCTGGCTGGGAGGAGGAGTTTAGTTTTAAGTATGTTCCTCCACCTCACAGCAAGTGGTTTTCATGTTCTGGGTTCTCCATTTGAAACTTTAGAAAGGCAGTTCTTACAGCAGTGTATGGAGAACCAACTCACCTTTCTCTCAGGTTTTATGATTAAATTGTTCCTCTTGGACATGTTGGAAAATAACTGAGTATGAGCTGAGCAGTAGAAATTTTTTATTGTAGGTAACTAATTCTAGTGGGGCAAAACCTGGATTGGAATCAAGTGCTGGTAAGCTTAAGAAACAATTGTAAGGGATGTGATGGCTTTGCTCTGTATTTAAAGTGTTTCACAAACAAGTTTCAATGTGTTTGCCTTCCTGTATTTTCTGTAGCATCTGTTATAGAATCACAGAATCATTTTGGTTGGAAGAGACCCTTAAGATCATCGAGTCCAACCATTACCTAACTCTAGCACTAAACCATGTCCCTAAGAGCCTCATCTACATGTCTTTTAAAACCCTCCAGGGGTGGTGACTCCACCACTTCCCTGGGCAGCCTGTTCCACTACTTCACAACCCCTTCCGTGAAAAAATGTTTCCTAATATCCAATCGGAATCTTCCCTTACAGAACTTGAGGCTACTTATAGCTAAGCGCTCAATATTTCTGCTCCTACTGTTTTCAGTCCTCCAAGGGGAGCAAGTACAAGACGTGTGAGTATAAAATCCAGTTTCCCTGCTCAGAGCTGGAGAATCTGCTTTTTTCCTGGTTGTCCAAGAGTTTATGTCTTCGTGGCTATCAACATCCTTATCTCCCAAGAGGGCTGCCAAACTTCATGTAAACTCTACACAGATGAAAGATCACCTTGAGATCAAGATTTTTGCAGATTTCATGAAAATGAGTGGCTAGGCAGCCAGACAGACCCAAGTTAGGCAATCACCAACCATATGAAATTTAACAAGAGCAAGTGCTGGATTCATCACCTGAGATAGTGTAATCCTGGTTATACATACAAACAGAAGGATGAGAGGCTGGAGAGCAGCCCCACAGAAAGAAACCTGGGGGTTTGGGTTGATGGCAAGGTGAACATGAGCCAACAGTGTGCCCTGGCAGCCAAGAGGGCCAGCTGTGTTGTGGGGTGCATCAAGCACAGCATTGCCAGCTGGCAAGGGAGGTGATTGTCCTGCTTTGCTCTGCACTGGTGTGGCCTCAGCTGAAACACTGTACAGTTTTGCTCACCTCAATGTAAGAACATCAAATGGTTGGACTTGATGGTCTTAAGGGTCATTTCCAACCTAAATGATTCTATGATTCTATGAAACTTTTAGAGTGTGTCCAGAGCAGGGTGACCAAGATGGTGAAAGGCCTTGAAGGCAGGACTTAGGAGGAGTGGCTGAGATCACTTGGTTTGTTTAGCCTGGAGAAGGCTGAGGAGTGACCTTATCTGAGTCTACAACTTTCTCAAGGGAGGCAGTGGAGGGGGAGGTGCTGATCTCTTGTCTCTGGTGACCAGCAATAGGACAGGAGGCAATGGCATGAATCTGCATCAGGGGAAGTTCAGGTTGGACATTAAATAAAAGTTCTTCACTGAGAGGATGGTCGGTCACTGGAACAAACTCCCCAGGGAGGTGGTCATGGGACCAAGCCTGTCAGAGTCCAAGGAGTGTATGAGTGATGCTCTTAGTCCTTAGGTTTAGTTTTAGGTAGTCCTGGGAGGAGCAGGGAGTTGGAGTCGATGATCCTTGTGGATACCTTCCAACTCAAGATATGCTATGATGTTAAGTTAGTTGGCCACCGACAGAGTGGCAGATAATATCCAGCAGTGGGACAGGAACAAGTCAACCACTGTCACCTAGTCCGTAGGCCTACAACTGGAAAACCAGTTGCAGCATGCAGGCTCTGTAGCAGCCTGTGGTGCACAGGGCACTGGGGAGGGAGGAGTGAAGGGAGGCAAGGAAGAGGGCACCAGCATTTTTAGAAGAACAAAATTCAAACAGCCTGTTTCTCAAGTCAGAAATTTGTTTGTGGTGATTCATCACAAGGCTTCTTTCTTCGTGTGTCACCGTACACGTGACTAACGGAGGAACTTTCCAAAGCTCGTGTTTGCTTCTGCAGTGGAATGTAAATGTGACTAATCTAATACTGTAGCAGTAAGTCTCTGAGGGTGGTAGTGGGTCTTTGCAGAGGGCTCCTATTTGAGTAATTACTTGGCTCTCTTGAATATCCTCTAGCTCATCAGCTTTTCAAAAGCTTCTGTTTGCTCTTTTGTTTTACCTGCTGCTTTTCCCCCATCTGACACAAACTATGCAGGTTACTGGGGACAGCCTGCTGAAGATCTGTCTCTTGAGATCCTGGTATGTGAGCTACAGACATGGAAGGACAATAGTATAGACACTCCTGAAATATTCTTGAATCTGCTTGTACTCATGGGAGCTAGAAATACCTGCTATATTGTACTTTGTACACAACATAATATCTGCTTTATATGCAATTATCTTTGCTTAGACTAAGAAAATGCTCATAAACCCAGTTACTCTGGATGTTCCTTAAACCTACAGAGAGTGCAGTGTATTCTCGCTGACTTTTTCTTCTTGGATCCTGTTAGAACCTTTATTTTAGTTCTGTAGATCCATCTTTGTTGTCTGATTGTTTCTTCACTGGCAGCAGCTGAATCCCTGCTTCCAAGCCACTACTTTCAGGCTAAGTAATTTAACTTCTAGTTTAGCTGGACCCCCACCCACACTAAAAGCTAAGCGAGTATGGTTGTAAAAGCAAGTGCTTTAAAGATATATGAAGTACTGTCATGAACAATGGAGAAACAACCAGTCTCTGCTGGGAAAGGACATTGCCAGCACTTCAGAGTGCATATTATTGTAATGAGTTTCATAAGCTAGATTTTGACATTTTCTGCTATCATTATTGAGATAAGATAATGTGTTTGAAGAGCCTGACATCTCGCTGCATGCAGAATACTGAATAATTCCAGTCAATATGGAATTATATTTTTCTTTTATTAACTCTCAAATTGGTTTATGACTCTCTCAAGGTACATCTTATGTGAGATTGGCAGTCAGCTGTCTCATCCTGAGCGATTCCTCCATGATGATCACGCGTGAAAACAATCCCTTAAAATAGAAATGTCACTGAATACACACTCTTTTACACTGGTTTCCTCCTCTTGAGTTTCATGGTAGCATGGGGAAACTCTTCGAATAGCCTTTTTTCTGCTCCAGGTAAAACTTTAGCTGCACCAAAGCATCATGTTGAGTATACGTTTGCTTTTCCCTCCTTCTAAAAAGAAATAGTTCTCTTGAAATACACCTGCCAATGTAACATTCCTTGACCTAGTGATGTATCTTTAACCTCAAGACAGATAGTGTTAACAGGTGGTGGTAGTGGTCCATCCTCTGCTTGCTTCTCTGATAGGGTGTTTTGAGGAGCATGCATCTTCAACAGATCCTTTTCACTGTCTTCTTAGAGTTAGACTGGCAAATATCTGGGCAAGTCCTGTCTTTGGCATTCCTGTAGCCTGAGAGAGGCATGTACTTGACAAAAGAAACAAAACCTGAGTTCAGATCTGAGGAACAACTATGCAAATACCTGTTTAAATATCTCTTGAGTGTTTTGACCTTTCTTGTCTGTTAATATGGAGGTCTCTTTGTGCAGCATAAACAAAGGGGTAACCTTAGAGGTAACTGAGATTTGAGTCTTAGCATCTGCTCATTTTACAGAGGTTTTGAATATTGTATTGGAAGATGATGTAGGTTCAGATAAATGACCTGAAAATATTTTGCATATCTTCTCGCAAGATCCATATCTTCTATCCAAAATCCATACCTAATGACTTTATCCAGGAAGTTCTAAATACACTTTGTTCACACACTGTGATAAAGCCATGAATTGCCTGTTTCCATGAAGGGACCTGTCACTTCCCAGACAGTGCTACCTCCCTACAAGGGGGGACTCAGTTTGAATATTCTAGTATGGGAATCACTACTTAGACTTCAGATTTCAGTTTCTGCTGTAGCAGTTCAGTTGGTCAAACTGAAGACTAGCTTGAAGGATGTTTTCAGGAAACTGCAAGCTGGCATTTGATTTTTTTATTGCAGTTGTCGTTCCTTGCTTCCATAAAAAAAAAAAAAACCAAACAACAGCAACCCAAACAAAGTCAAAGCAAAAACAAACAAAAAATGCCACAACTTTAGTCTTATTTACTCTCTGGGGAAAAAAAAAAAAAAAAAAAAAAAAAGTATTATTACTGCAGTTATCTGAGAAGGAAAAGAGATTTCAATTTTTACCTCAGTTGAGACGAAAGATGTCAAAGATGTCACCAAGTATTCGAGTGTCCATCACTCCTGGTACAAGACTTGTGAGTTGTCCTTGGATTTACTTGGCCTGTCGTGTAAACAGAAGGAACATTCTGCTTGGGGATTGATTTTTTATATTTGTTTTTTATTACTCTCTTCAAACTTTGCAGTAGCCAGTTCTGATTGCTCTTCTGCAGCAACATTCTTAGTGGAAAATCCAGATACATCAATGCTTTATGCGTGTGTCTTCTGCATTAAGGTAGCTCTGGCTGGTATGAAGTTCTGCTCTAGCTGACTTGATACTCAGCAGGTAGAAAAAGTCCTCCAGCTTCCTTTGGGCTGAAGCAGTATATTTGGATGTCTTTTTCTTGAATAGTTGATATCTACTTTCATGCCTTTTTCTTTTTCCATGCTTCAATGAAAGTAGGAATGATGAACCATCAGAAGTATCCCAAGCAGTTGTTATAGCTTTCGATTTATTTTACAAGCCTCTGCTGCTGAGATCATACTACTACACTCATGCTGTGAAACCAGTTTGTATCGTGAATATACTGAGTTAGTGTGCTTGCAGCTGGCTGGGTAAGCAGCAGTAGCTCTAGCAACCGACCTAATTCAGCAAGAGAGAATGTTCTTTTCCTAAGGGCTGAAATTGAAACTGCCTGGAGTGGAGAGCCAATAGTGGTGACAGCTGCATTTTATTGTCTTTTAGGAGGTTGAAGAGGCTGCTCAAGATCATCTGTGCTAATAACTTAACCACCTTCATACTGTTAACCCTTTTAGGGGAAAAGATAACTCCTATAAACCCATTAAAATAATTTTTAATACTGAAGTATTAAATCCATTACCTGATCATAGAACTTTAATACCAGCCTTTGTGCTCCAAGGCTCTTCTTCACACTTTAATCTTGTAAATTCTTCTGAATTTGATCTGTGCCCCTGCTCACTTTGTGGTTCAGTGGAAAGAAGGCTGGGAAAGAATATGCTGTGGATGTCACTAAGAGAGCATGCAATAGCAGTGGCAAGAATAAAGGATTAAGTGCATTATATTGACTGTAGGAATATATGTTCTGGCCCTCTGGATCCTTTCTATAGACACAGTTTTTAGTGCTTCTGCTTTATTTTTCCAAAGAGGTGTGTGGATGGTTGTCTGGAGAAAGAGAAAAGAATGTCTGTCTTAAAACCTGACTCAAACTATTATTCTAGTCTGATGCGGGAGGCAGAAAGCATACCTCCATAGATCAAATACATGTTTATGACTGTGATAAGTGTTGGTTTTAAGTAAGAAAAAACAGTGTTCTTACTGTCGCATTCATCTTCTACAGGCAATTTTGATGACTTCAGCTTAGAAGATGCAATTGGTAAGTATTAAACTCTTATAAATTTTGGGAGGTAGGTGGGAAAATAGTGGCTCTTGTGACTTTTTTTTTTTTTTCTGAGTATCACTACATGACCAAGCATGACATCATCCCCACATATGGGTTATTTAAACCTCAGTGGAACAATTCATCTGTGGGTATGTCAAAATGTTGACCACATAGAACAGAAAATTGTCTTTGGGAACACTCAGGAATTCCTCTTAAGGTGGAAATGTCTTTCTGTATAGACTTGATCTTATGTTTTTAGTGTATAGAAATAGGCTTACATTTGACCTTCATATATCTTCTGAACAGTGTATTAAATAGTTGGTTTTGTTTTGTTTTGTTTTGTTTTTTCCTAACCATCCCTGACAGACACTACAAGGAAGTCTCTCCCATCTCAGAAGCCACCACCATCAGATCCAGGTGAGATCCAATTGTCTTGTAATGCCTTTTACTGTGAAGTCAAGTATAATTGTACAAACTAATTTGAGAGTCTGAATTTTTCCATTTAGTGGCACACAGAGTTGTGGTATTTCTATATAAGAAAGCAGTTCCCTAATAGCAAAAGGATTTCTGCATTTTGGAGTCTTCTGATAGTGCTTTTACAAATTTACTTTGTGACTTCACAAGCTTAAAGACCCCATGAGAATCCTTTCTGTTGGCTTTCAGTCTGCATATTTTGAGCTTGAGATGTACCACAATCACCAAAACCAGCATGTAGTTTGGCAGATAATGCCTGGTAGCTCTGTGGTGCTCTTCTGTGGGCCACTGTTGAGTGAGCATGCCATTATATTACTGGTGAGGTGCTTTTGGTGTAAAATAGTTTAAAACTAGCTCAGTTTTTGCATTATATTTAGAATTCCCCTTCTTTCTTTGTAGATGATTTCAGCTTGGAACATGCTCTTCACCCTGGTAAGTATGTTTCCCTAGATGTTGCTCAGTGATACTTGGTGCAATATCTAGCCTTTCTTTATTGCCTAAATGTAATAAGGGGTTACATTGTTGATTAAAGTAACAGATTGCAGATAAAAATAATTGCAGTCTATTATGCTTATTTACCTCCATTTTTAAAGGGTCTGGGTTACAAAAAGTGGATACTTCACTTATTTCTTCGCCAAGTCCTACTTGTTTCATTGCTGTGTCTTCACTAGATGGCACTAATTCCATAAACAATGGAATTAGTTTTTAAAACTGAAGTAACCTCTTCCTTTCCAGGAAGTAATTTTAGTAGCACAAAGAAACTTTCCTCTATCTGGAATAATGAGAGGGAAGATCCTCATTCTAATGCGCTTCAGCTCTGCAGTGTGGGCAGCAGTAGAAATTGCAGTATTTAAAAGCTGCATTCAGTTAGGCAGATAATGCACAGTAGCTTTTTTAGTACCACCACTAGACCTGTTGGAGTATAGATGGCTTTCCTAACACAGGACATGCAGTTGTCGGACAGTAGCACTGTTTGCTGCTTTGTTTGATTTAGCCCTTTGAAGTTCTGTCTCTCTTAAAGCAGTCTGTGTCCCACTGCTGATGTTTTTGAAATCAGTGTTGACTAGTTGAGAAACAGTTGACTGAATGAATCAGATGGTTCACATATGTGAAGAGAGAGGATCCTTTATAGGATGGCAAGCCTAGGTTGGAGTCTTAGAACCATGTTCTGGGGGTGCCTGCCTCTTTACTTTGAATACAGAGAGAGCCTAAGGGGACCTGATCTGACATGTGCTAGAGGTAGGAGGAGGCAAGACCATGCAACATCACAGAGAAGTAGCATGTAGAACAAACGGGCTACTGGATTAGTTCAGCTGTTGGTGAAAACACAGTGAAAACCACTGCTAGTGTGTTAATTCAGTGTGGGCAACAGAGACTGTAACCAAATAGAATCATAGAATCATAGCGTAATTTCAGTTGGACTAGACCCTCTGGGTCATAGAGTTCAGCCATAAATATAAATAGTGCAGAGCTAATTACTAAGGTCTCTCTTATTCTCCTATTTTGTGACAAACTAAATGAAGCGTCATTGTGGGGACTACATTTCTAGTTTCATCATGTGTATCTTGTCCTTTTTCTTTTTTTTTTCTTTTTTTTTTTTTTTTTTTTACAGTGAGGTACGAACCTTTATTTTTGGTTAAAATCCGATAGTTTTAAAAGAGGAAACAGCCAGGTAATCTGTACCTGGTAGAAAAACTTAAAGATGTTCAGTGTTTGAGGTCAGATGTGCAAACTGAAGGGCTCTGTAGCACCTTAGTGAGTTCTTCTGTATATGTTCAGTTATAGCAAGAGTCTGACATACAGGCTAATGCAGCAGAAACACATTAAAGTACAGTGTTTAACCTAAAATAACAAAAAAAAAAAAACCTCCAGTATCTAATTAAAAGAAATGGAAATGACATGGGGAAGGTAGTCTTTCATGCTCATGTATGCTTTGCTTTGCTCTGCTTCTGGTTTCTTCACACTAGTAACTTGGGGCCCTTTATTCTTATTTGTCTACAGATGACCCCAAGCCAGATCCACCTTCAAATCCCAGAGACACTGGTAAGACTGACCTAACAGGAATTTCTGAACAGTAGAAAAGTATTTCTTAATCTTTCCTGGTCCCTTTCAAAGTTACTGTATTGTAGTCTGCTTTTGATCTCTTAACCTTTTTCTTTTTCTTCCCAAATCTCTCTTCTGTGTGTAGATAACCCAAAGCAAGGTCCACCTGCACATCCTAAAGACACCGGTAAGGTTTCTAGCACAAACTCCTGAATCGTGATATGGTTTTACTGTTTCAGTTGAATTTATAATAATTACATCTTGTTAACTGGCTGTTATGTACGTCAGATGTTGCACTGGATAAATACTGAGGACTGAGGAAAAATTGTCTTGCAGATAAGCTTTTCAGCAGTCTTGAAATTCCATAACAAACCTGTTGAGCCACTTTTCTTTCACTTAAAAGTGGGATGCTGTGGAGAGGAGAAAGGATGGGGCAGAGCGTGCACGCTTCGGGCAGTGCTGCTGTTGGCTGCCCATGGTGGAGCACCTGTTTAGTGAATTGACTTGTCATTACAAACCTGCTACTCATGCTAAAATGTCAGTCAGAACTACTTGTGAACTGTATTCTAATATGTTAAAGCTAAAGTTCAAAGTTAAATGGTTATTTTGTTTAGTTTTGCTTTTAAAGCCCCTAGTTAAGAAATAAAATTATGTTGTGTTTGAAATGAGGGCTTAAAATATATGTCCTTCCCTGCCTGTTGTGCTTTAGATGGTTTTTTTTGCCTTTGCCTGACTCCAAACAAAACAGATTCAGGTGTCTGCAGCTGTGGTGATGATATTATCCAGAAATATGATGGTAAAGAGTCCTTTACTGAAATGCAAGCCCTGGTTCTTGTTCCTTTTCCTGCTTGATTTGCAGCAGGTATTTGAATTCAGGTCCTGCATGCCTCAGTACAGTGCTTTTGCCACCCAGCTAGAACATCCTCTAATGGAATGCTTTTAGATTTACTGCTTGAAACAGATCTGCTTTACATAAACTAAAGGTTCATTCATCAGCAGAGAGAAAGAGAACTCTGACTCCATGAGGTAGGATCCAGTGGAAAAGGAGAGGGACTGGCTTCATGTCCTACAATAAATCAGAGCAAGGAATTACATTAGGATCTTCCCATTGTCAGGCAAATACTGCAGTCATTGGACTGTGGCATGTTGAATTCTGTTGTGTTGGGGTTTTTTTTCTTTTTTCTTTTTTACTTCCTCTAGCTGCTGTGCTGTACAGGTTCAAAAGATCGATTGTGACTTAGAAACCCAACTCTGAAGAAACAGTCACATCTTCAGCCTTGAAAACAAATTGACCTTTCCTGTCCACATTCTTTCTCTTCTTTAACAGGATAGTGAAACTTGGGCTGTTCTGCTTAAGTAGCTAACAGGGCTTCTTGCTTGCTTAGCCTGTGACTTGTGCAGTACCACCTGCTCTTGGACACCGACTTCTCTCAGTTCAGGAAGTCCAGAGTGTTGCTATCAAACTGCGTAGTACCGAGCTGAAGAGACTTTAGGTTGACAGGGCTTTTGAAACAGGAGTGTATTGTGACTTCAGTACTGAGCATAAAACCACCACAAATTCAGCTGAATAATCTAGAGAAAACTTCTGTGACATTATGTGCCTTGAGATGTCTTTTAACTGAACTTAAAACATGTAAAACGATATTATTTTGATTTTTTATAGGCAACTTTGACGACTCAGATCTAGCTGGCAGTTTACCAAAAGGAGGAGGCGATGGTAGTGGCAACAATGGTAAGAGAGTGGGTTGTGCTTCATATTGATCCTATGGCTACCTGAGCTTTTGATAAAAGCTTGCTCACAAGCTGGTTAACATGGTCTAGCTTGTAATAACTCTGGGTTTTGTCTCTGAAACTTAAGACCATACCTTCCAGTTGAAAAAAAAACGTGTTCTGTCTCTGCCCAAACCCTCAGATAATTAAGATGTAAAAGTGGTCTAGGAACCTTCAGTGATTTTCACTGTTACGCTAAGAAACTGGGGTTTGAAAATTGAGATGTGAATGTGGTACTTATTTCAAAAGCTCAGAACTCCTGTGACATACTCTCATTTTATTTTAGTTCTTGTGGTTAGGAAGCCCAGAGATGGGCCAAAGAGGGTCCACCCTGTGTTCTCAAAAATTTATCTGTCCCACAGGATGAATTGATCCTTAGACTTTCAAGTGCTGTAGGTTCTATCTGTTCTGAGCGGTAGAAAAACTAAACTTGTTTTGAGTAGTCTGTCATGTCTAGTTTTTACAGTGCAGCTCAGTACAGAGGTGGTCATTTGGACCAAGCTGCAGTAATGGTCATCATTAGCATGGGGTTAGTCATCCCTGTGTGTGTTACAGCAGGTCAAATTTAGGTTAAGTATCTTGATGTGATGTTGAGATGTGCTGTGCGTTACTGACTCCTTCAGAGGATTGTCCCAGACAGAGATTACTGATGCTTGTTTTTTGGGAAGCTCTCACCATCCAAGGTTCGAGGCGGTAACCTGAAAACTGGCAAGGACAAGAAGCATCTTTTGAGACTTCTGTGAGGTTTTTCTCTGCACAGGTTCTTCCTTCAGTGGTGCAAGTTGCATAGTGCCAAATAAGAATAGTATTTATAGACCTTCTGTCTTGTTTGCTAAGAGAATTGCAAAAATATTCAGTAAATTAGTCCAGGATTTTAGGGAAAGATAGTTGGTTCCATGGAAATACAACTGAATGCTTCCCTGAAATTATATGCTGTTCTCTCCACTAGGTATTCTGTGGTGGTAGGCAAACTGATTAATCCAAATTTCACAGGTGTACTACGCTCATTTTGTACAAGTGCTGAGCACCCAAGGCTTAAGTTGGCATCACCGTGAGCTGTGCTTTGAAAACAGGAAGTTTGAGTGCCAGAGAACCTAGTGCTATATGGATATAGTAGATGGCTTTTGCATGATTAATTGGCAGAAAGCTGAACAATTATTATGGCTGTTCTTTAGACATGTAAAATCTGAAACTTTTTTTTTCATTTTTATAGAACGAAAGGGCCCAAGTCCAAATGAAGAAACTGAGGGTAAATGCATAAATTTATGTGTATGATGGTGTCTGCATGTCCGAAGCTTGTTTTCTGGGGTTTTCTATATTGCTAATATTGTGTTAGAATGGTCACTTCTGGTAATAGGTTTCAGCTTAAAATCTTCTGTGGGATCTAGAATTCTTACTTTCAAGCTCTGATTTCATAATTTTTAAAATCTCTGTGTTGCAAATGATTCAAAAGTGTTCACGTCTCAGAGATGCTGGTGCACTGATTGCATTCACATAAAGATTTGGCTGTGAAAGGGTAGCTTTTTTGCTTAGTGGATCTTACGACAGGCATGCTTAAGTTGTTTAACGATAGGCATTGCTAAGAAATCAATGGTTATAAAATTGGATGATTCACTTTTCATCATTCACAAAGACAGAAAGAGTTGATTAGTACAGTTGCATGTAATAATTCCAGTTTATTGTTTTTTGGAAGTGTTCACAAGGTCTTCTTTGAGACAATACAAGTTTGACATATTGCTTTCAATTCTGAAAAATGTATACAGACTTTTTTTTTTTTTCCAGCTTCTCAGGGAGCAATAGCTGGAATTGTGAGTGCTGTGGTTGCTACTGTAATCGGAGCAGTATCTAGTTTCATTGCTTACCAGAAGAAGAAACTCTGTTTCAAACAAAGCGGTAAGAATTCTAAATTAGTTTTGTTTTCTACAGTCTAAAGAGATGCAGTTTTGTACTTGTATGGGGGCTAGAAATGGACCTTATGCATAAGGTAGTTCTAATAGCTAGCGCAGTGAATTTGTGTTCAAGAGAGTAACCTCTCTTACTAGTCATCTAAGACAGGGTGTCTGAAGAGTGGCTCACCCAAAATTTAGACTTCAAGAAGCAGACAGACCTAAGGCTTTGCATTTCTTAAAACCAAAGCACTTCCTGCTAAGGAAAGACTACAAGAAAACATTTCATTAAGGAAACTGGGGATTAGAGACTATTTTCATGCTGAAAAATGCCTTATTACTTCTGATTTTGTCTGTCTTGCCTTTGTTTCTTCACAAGATGCTTGCCTATGTATTAGGTTTGTGACAGCTACCTGGATGTTCATCCCCAAATGAGTCTTTCTTCTGCAGTCATCTGTTGCTTGCTGCCTACTTCCTTTCCACCTAAATAAGATATAACTTGGATCAGAGAACTTGGGGAGTACTGTGGTTGATAGGTGTGGCAGAAGCTTTGGTTTTATCCTTTCTAGTCTTTCTGACTGGTTGGTGAAGGGAGATGAGAGAGCAGAAATCCAGCCAGGCACTGCGGTTTTGTAATTTGGGAAGTCTGGAAACTGAGTAACATCTACCATGCACATCAAAATTATCATGGAGGCAACACAAGGGAAACTGAACTGCTATCAGTAGCCCAGTTCCTTCAGTGCGGTTTCTTCTCTCAAATTACCCTAATTAATTAATAACTTTGAAGATAAGAGAATTTGTATGCTGAATGTTTTGATTTCCCAGCAGATGAAGAGAATGTGAATATGGATAGCCACCGGGGAGCACAATCTGAGCCACCTGGTAAGAGAAAAATCTAGATGGAAGATCATGTTTTTTGGTGGGGTCCTATTAAGTGTACTTTATTGACATCTAACATATTAGAGAAAATTACTTGCACTGTTTTGTTTTTTGTTGTTTCAAAAAATGTTTGTAACTACCATGACAACTAACTTAGAACAGAATCAAGATTTCAGTTCTTATGAAATGGCTACTTTTCTCTATTTTTTTTTATTTTTTTAACGGACTGGTTTATTGCTTTGAGTCCTTGAAATACAGGAGCTTTGCAAAAGTAAAGGACTGAATTTTCTTTGCAAAAGTATTATTAAAGACAATTGTGAAAACCCAAGCCTGCTCCTTTAGTGTGATACACAACTGCAATTAGCTGACAGGTGTTCTCATAGTGTATGTTGTGTCTGATTGGACTCTGATATCATTTTTGATTGTAAACCCAGGTAGAACTGTGCAAGAATGTATATTAAAAATGTCAATAGAATTTGTGCAGAGATTAAACTACATCAGAGGCAAGAAGAAGTAAACTTAGTAGCATGTTGTAACTAAAACACACTCTGTTCTGAACAGAGAATGATTCTTGTGTGAAAGAATCATCAAATAACAAATATTTCTACAGTGGTGTCAACTGCAGAAGGATCTCTTTTAAAGCAACAAAAACTCTAACAACCTCACCCTTCCAGGTATGGTTGTCTAGGGTACTTGGCTGATAGAACAGGTGATTATTTCCAGAAAAGCCATAGATACATCTGGAGGAAACAGTATAGGTGAAAACTTTGCCATCTTGCATTGAGACTGGTCAACAAAGGAAGAAGCAGTACACTCTCATGCTGAAGTTTGTTGAGTGTTTTTGAAACACTGAATATTAAAATCTTAAAGCGGTATAAATTTGCAATATATTCTTCTGTGATCTTAACATAAAGCCTGCAGAACTAATTATATTGTGCGGTTGTGTGGGGGTTTTTGTTTGTTTGGTGGGGTTGTTGGTTGGTTGGTTGGTTGGTTTTTTTGTTTTTGTTTGTTTGTTTTTGCATTTGTTTTGGTTTTGTTGTGGTTTTTTTTGAATAATTTAACAAATATTTTTTTTATACCTTATTTCTTCCATGTATTTCAGCATTTTGATAAAAACTTCCATCTGTCTCATCATCCTTTTTATAAACAGTTTTCCTTTAAACTAAAAATATAAATATATAAATCTATGTTAGATATAGATTTATTAAATATATAAAACTCTCAGGGAGAAAACATATCTGGCGACTGGCAGTTGAAGTCAAGACTGGAGATAGGCAGGTACTGTCAATTCAGGTACGCATTAGTGAAGCCAGCAGTATTTTTCAGAGACCTCTACCAAGGGCAGTTAACATATGAGTTGGAGTTAGAGTATGGTAAAATTTTAGCCAAGGTTCACCAGAACTCAGATGTGAAATGCATCAGATAATGGATGCTTTATTTTAACCGACAAAGTCAAGCTTGGCACATTACCACAAATGATTACTTCTGCTTATGCATTGATGTCATGTTGAATCCCAAATTTCACTCCTCTGTTAGATTTTACAGACAAACATGAGCATGCTTTGAGCCAAGAAACTGTGCAACTATGGTCTGCATGGTGCTACTCCTGATCTAAGTTCTGGGTGTCAGCAGACATTAGCTCTGCTTTTGGTAATAGAGTGTTGATGTACCTACTTGGCTTCTAGTAAGAAGCAGCTTTGCTTTAAGCCAGGTCAGATGGCATGGCAGAATAGGTTTGTGTTTTTTAAATCTTATGTAGACTTATCTTTGATTTTCTGAAAATGTAGATAACTTCAGCTACCACTTTCTTCCAATAATCCACTCTTTCCATCAGCTACACAGACTACATGTACATAATTTCATTTTGCATCTGCAAGTCTGAAACTACTTGTTGGGTTACACTGCATGTGTAGACAGTTACATGGATCTAGGAGAACATGAACATTTGAGTGAGAAATCTGAGATGTAATATCCCTTGGTATGCAGGGTACTGCATACACAGAATCAAGCCTCTGCTTACCTGAATTTATCCCACAGTTTTCAAATGCCTACTAAAAAAGTCTGTTGTCTACATATACTGTTACGTAGTAATACGTAACTTAAAGTGTGTAGTAACTTAATGTACTAATCCTGAGTTGTTTTTCACTTTTCAGTTCAGCGCACACTTCTGGAGAACTAAAGCAAAGAAAACATGATGAAGAACAGACCATTGAAACTGGATAGACAGCCTGCATTCTGCCTGGGGGAAAAAAAAAAAAAGAAAAAAAAAGAAAAAAAAAGAAAAAAAAGAAACAAACAAAAGAAAAAAAAAAGCTCAGCATAATAAGAAAGCAGAGTAGCAGAGTCTGAAGTTAAATGAAACACAGTTCTTGTTTGAAACCGCTGGGAGTGTGACTTAGACCTGAGTAGTCCTGTATGGTTTTAGATCTGAGCACTTCTGTATGGTTAGCCCTGTGAAGCATTTGTGCACACCAATATATGGCCTTAATGACAGGAGTGTAGAAGTCTGTTGTGCCTTTACATTCTTTTCTGTACTCCTGTGACAAATGGGTGTGTCTCAAGTGCATTCAGTATGTTTAACTTTTCCTTACCTCTCCAAAAACAATAAGCAATTAATGTTTTGTTACACCATTGCTTTCAGGCAGTACAAACATATTTTTTAATATTCTGCACGCAGTGAATGTACCAACCAAACAACTTGGTATATGGTGTGGGCACCTGAAAGCAAATGGCTCACTATGTGTGGATAATGGACCTGGGTGTGGGTGCTGCTGATACAATCTGTGTGGCTGCCTGTCTCAGCCACCAGGGAAGAGATACTTGTTCTTCAGCATCCAAGAGACAAAAATTCAGTTTTGTTTTTGCATTTTTTTCATTTAATCTGTCTGGTACAGATTCAGAACACCCAAACTAGTGCACACAGACCCTTCATCCTTTCTGGCTCTTCCTGCTTAGCAAGTACTGACCTGGTCAGATGTGGAAAAGTCTGATTTGCAAATCAGAACCACAACTGGATTTTGAACATCTGGTGAGATTGATGTTTGGCTGTTGCCTGAATAGTTGTGGACGAAGTATTGGGAAGTGAGGATTAACATCTTCAGACTTCCATAACTAATAACTTAACAGAAAATAATGTGATGCTTTGAATTTGGAAGGCTTAGCACACACACTTAAAAGATAGAAACAGTACTACAGTTTCAAAGTATGTAATAGCAAGACTGACCAGAAGAACCCAGCTTCACTCCACAAGCACCCATTGAACAGTATGAACAGCATACGTGAGAAGAAGGCTTTTGGACTTGTGAAGGATTGCCATCAGGATTGCATCCTCACCTGAAAGGACTTGTGAGCTTTGCTGTGGCTCTTGAAAGCCATAGGAAGGTTTCAAGGATGTGTGGAAACATGGAAAACTGCAACTCATCACAGTTAAAGGACTAAGTCTGGGATAATAACTACTTCTGTCTGGAAGGAATAGTCTGACCAGTTCTGTTGGCTTTCATTCTAATTGTTTCCAACTTTCATGCAGTTTTACAATATGCCTTACTAATGTGCTTCAGCAATCTGACAAAGTTCTACAGAAAGATGGCATTTCATCTTAAAAGTCATTATGAATTTGGATATTAAACATGTAAATATATCTGTGCATTCAAATATGAATGTATACCAAGGATAATTCATTTAAGAATTTCTTGTACATGTTGCTTAGCTTGCAACAAAGCCTTACATAGGTTTTAGTATTTTGTTATGAAATTCATTTGTAAACCTCTTTTTGCCCCACTTCCACTTTGAGAATGAAAGTGCTAAAAACTTTAAGTGTGTTTGAGAGTGGAAAATTGATTTTTATATAAACATTTGATCTATGTAAATACAAAGAAATGTATTATTAAAGTACTTGTTACCTGCATGAATAAACAGGTATCTCATATGAATGCCAAGAGTAGAGAAAACAAGAAATAAGCCAGCGATTGCTAGGGACAGAATGGCAGGGGAAGCTCAAACTAGCTTTTAGCTAATCAGACTCTTGAAGCCTCCTTCAGCTTTTGCAAGCCTAAAAATTACTTATTAAAACCTCCTATCAACATTGTGATTTTTCTAAAAATAAATTAAAAATAAATAAATAAAAAATGTTTATGTCTTTTCCTTCTTAGTACCTCTAGAAATAGAAAAATTTCGGTGCTATACCAGACGAGCGGTCTTCAAAAGGAGTTTGTCTTCCTGCTCCAACAGCAATTTGGGGGTTTTTTTTACAGACTTTTTAACTACTTTAGAAAGAAGTTGGCCAGTAGCAAGAAAGCTGTGAGCTGCCTCCCCAGACTGCTTACCAGTGCAAAGTGCAGAGAAGATATCTGTCTCTGTGAAGGACAGGCATAGCTTTTGATGGAGAACACCTGGATTTGGTAATACAGAATCTATTGAAAATCTGCACCACAATGGAAGGCAAACCTAATGGTGTTTGTGCTGGGAAGAAAGAAAGGCTGGCTGCTGCCAGCTAGGAAGACAACGTTGAAGTTTGCAATTTCAGGCTGTTCTTTTGTGAGCAACAAACTACCAATTACTGGGTTTGTGTTACTTATCTGTGGATAAAATGTAGCACTTCACTGATTTTTCAGTTATCAAGGCATTAAATTTGCCTCACCACTGATTGAGACTTTGATCTTGTGCCTACCCAGCTCAACTGTTCTTGCATTGTGCAACTAACTATCCTATCCTAATACCTAAGTTCTAATAGTCATTGTGCCAAGAAACATGACAGTTATCAATTAACCATCTGCTTTACTGAAGTGTTTCCATGGTCATCTCCTACAGATCATCTTCTGCCCATTGGGTCTTATCGGCTGTCAGTGGCTTTCAGCTCCCGATTCGGAAATCAACATTCTGGTTTCCCTAGAGGTTCCAATCAACTGTGCAATGGGATCAAAAATTGCTGTCCTGTCCAGGCCCAAACTGCAAATTCACTCCTGGTGAGGTACCTTCACCATTAAACTGAGTTTAAATGGATGGCAATGAGGAGCTCTGTCCTGTTCCGGTGGCACACCCTCTTCAGTTCTGGTTTTTCTCCAGTCTACTTCCTTAGAGGAGGAGAAGTTACCTTCAGTAATACGAGCGGGAAAGCGAAGCAGGACCTTCTTGTAGAACACCATGTCTAAATATATCCAAACAAATTAATCCAACTGTGGAAATGAAAGCAGGTGACTCTTAAGCATAGAATTTGTCAGCTTTTTACTGTAGCTCCTATTCATGCTCATTTCAATATTTTTGCCAAATTTTGAATGCTAAGGAAAACTGCTTTTTAGTGCACTCAACTTTCAGTGTACCTTGGGCTGAATTAGACTCCCAGCTGTGCATTTCTTTGGTATTTTTTCTTGCTGTACTATTCTCTGTGTGGTTTACACTTGACAAGATTATGAAAAGATTATTTTCTTCTTGCTCTTTTCTGTTATACAGATACAAAAGACATAGCTGAAAGAAAGTAAAGAGGTGACTAGACATAGGAAGAGGATTTGAATGGAGCAAAAACAAAGTTTTTTTCAAGCCCCTGCATTTGGAGTACTTTAAGAACTACAAAGATAACATGCTAAAATGCATGTTCCTCCATCTGCTTGTGAAAAACCAGTGAAGTTCTAGCTAGTGTGCAATAATTGTATTCTTCCACTGCCAAGAAATTGTATCATGGATTCTCTTGTGTGTTTGGCTTATATTTAAATTAATGTCTAATATTACCAGACGTTTCAATATTTTAATTAAAATACTTCCATTTTTATGACAAATGATTAATACTGTAGGATATTAGTGGCTTTCCCCGATAGTTCTAGCATATATTTGGTTCTTTCATCTCCGATAGACTCACACAGCAGGTCACCCATGCTGAAGAGAGCAATGTCTAACCTCTGCCCACAGGAAGGATGGGGCTGCAATTGTGGTGAGTTGTGACTGGGCTCTTCTTTTTTAGCTTGTCACATCTAAAATAGGCCTAATGGGCTAAAAGTATATGGTGTAGAGAATAGACTCACTGGCTCCATTTCTCCACCCATTTCCTGTTTCTTAAATGTGTTGTTTTTTCTTGAAAGAACAAATAAAAAATATCAGGCAAGTTATCTACCTTGTCAGGTGAATATTAGGCTGATTTTTTTCCCCCTTTAAATAGAAAAGTATGTCAATGATTTCTCAAAGTGCTAAAACTACCATTTATGATCAGGTATAAGGCCTTATATTTCTTCTAATATGTAACATTGTTTATTTGATATCTTGAGCAACCACTTGCATATCTTCGACAGAGAGAGCTGAGATTAAGAAGTTCCTGCAATCCCCCAAGAACAAAAGTGGGACAAGTTTTAGAGTCATCTCAACTCCAGCACTAGGTCCACTCCTCAGTTTGCCCTTCTTGTGCCTTCTTCATATTGTTTTTTATTCAGCTAGACTGAGCAGTAGCTAGCTTCAGAGGAACTAGACAAGGAGTGCATTGTCTTCAAACTTAATTTAAGGATCTTTGATACCTGAGCTAGTATCAGCAAACAGGTAAGATAAAACATTTTGGGAAGACTTCACTTATAAGAACAACTGTTTTGAAGTAAACCTACTAAATGTTTGTGAGCTGCTTGGACTTGCCTGAGACTAGAGCACCCAGAGTACGCAGCCTTGCTAAATTTCCTGTTCCCCTCAGGCAGATTCATCACTGATATGAAGATCAGCACATGTGTGCCTGCTTTTGTTATTCAGGAAAAAAATAAACAGCAGATTTATGGGATTGCTTATGTCATGGTATAATTCTTGCTTTCACTGGTTGACAAAGTCAACTCTTAAACCTAAACATCCTTTGCTCTTCTGAGATTAGGTAATTGGCCCGGACAAGGAGAATGATGATACATAAATTGAGCTTTAGCGCTTCTATTACTAGCTTTAAAATAGTTAAGCTGTGTGATACAACAAGCTGTGCTTTCATAAACCATTCTGCTGGTTCAAATTTGGGGCAGGAGGCAGCTGACCTACTTGAACATCAAGCTTCCTGAAGATCCAATATGCTGGGTTTTATCAGTTCAGTTTATGTTATTGCACAGATTTTCTTGCAGTTAGCACAAGAGCATGACTCCAGTGCGCACAGTGTATCATATGTTCTAGGTAACTCAACAGAAATGCACTTGGGATCAGCCTGTGCCCCATATCAGACTGGATCACTCAGCAACACCATGAGCCTACAGATCAGCACTCATGGTAGCAGAGTCCCGAGTGTATTTGCTGCCTTGGTCAAAACACCACTGACAAAACTGTTTGCACCTTACCCCACCAGCAAAAGCAAGGACACACACCAGTCTCCTGGCTGCTGCTGGGTGCCAGTGGCAGCTCAGATCAACCGACAAGTCTGCTGGCACGTGCGTTTGCTAGAGAGAGGCTGACAAAACAGGATTTAAATCACATCAGTGATTTTAATGTATGTTCATGGATGGATGGATGCATAGGTTTTGTTTGTTGTCCCAGGTTTGTATTCTCATGCTTGGACCACGGTGAGGAACTATCTGAGATGCCTCTTCATGCAGGATATTTATATTTTTAAACATATTTAAATCAATGGAAAATACGACAGACCAAATCTGCTTTGTGAAGATAAGCATCTGCCAGGGAGCTGAGCATGCTCAACGTGTTCAGTGATCTGACACCACATTATAAGTTTCTAAAATTAGATTTTTTTGTCATCCTCTGTAGACAATTCTCAAGCCTCTGCAGAGTAGATTCTTGCCTGCACTTCCCTAACTCAGTTGGTCGAGTTAGCGGTTAGAACTTTGTCAGGATTGCCCTTATCAACAGTCACTGCTCAGCCAAAAACTGAGCAGGGAAGCAGCACTTTGGGGGCAGAGACATTTTTTGCAAGTGTGCTTCAGAGAAGGTCGGTCTCCTCTCAGAAGTTACTGAGCTCCCACAGCACCACACCCTCCTTTGGAGGTGAGGATGTCAAACAGGTCGGCTTTCCCTCCGGGAGGGGGTGGATTCAAGATGCACGGGCTTCCTCCTCATTGGATGCTGTTGCTGGTTCCCCACCTCTCCAGGCTCCCTGTCTGGGTGTTAAATACATTTCTTAGAGGGCCAGTGGCACCTATGGTGCTGCTCGCGGCTTGGCCGTAGAGGGGTCATCTGCTTGCTTTACTTGTCTGGTTCCAGAAGAGGTTTTTAGGGACTTCTCTCTCTTTCTTAGTGCTTGAGGGTGGTAGGTAGTGAGGGAAGTGTCTCCCTCAAACTTGGCACTGCAGTTGCAACATCTGCCCTCTTCGCTTGGAAAAAAAATAACCAGTGCAACCAAGGTGCACAGGAGACCATGGGAAAATTCAGAAGTATCCTTCTTTTGTGCCTTGGCTTTCTTCTAGTCCATGTAAGAGGTAAGTGACCTTTGTCTTGGCTTATTTCTAGGGTGAGATTATTAAAAATGAAAACAAACAAAACCCTTAAAACCCAACCCGTAAAAAAATACAGTTGTTTATTTAGAAATACTTGCTGGTGTTATTTTTGTTGCTACTGTTCCATGAGAAGCATCAAAGAGTGTTTGGATAAGTACTTCTGCAGTTTCTAAAGAGATATCTATCTTTTGGATGACAGTTTATAATAGCTATGCTAGTCAGAGTTTGCTTGTTATAATTTCTTATTTTCTCTTTAGTGTTGCTTGGACTTGAGTATAAACTTTTTAAATGGAAGCTGTAAAATTACATCTTCCAGGGGAACTTAAAGTTTCCAAAGAGATCTTTAATCAAATACTTACTTCATGCTTTTAGAGCTTTTCTTGGTTATTTATACTTTGAAATATATTAGTCATATCATAACAAAAAATTCTGATTCAGTTTAAAGATTATTATGTTTTCATATTGGTGCTCATGCTTTAATAATTACAAATTAAGAATTTATTAACCTTACCCAACGTATTTCTGAATTTATAAAATTCACACACAAGCATATATTCTTTTTCTCATGCAGGATTAACAAAGAACCGAACATATTTTGTACATATTTTTTGACAAAACAAAAGCAGTTGGGAAAATGTAATCCTTTCATATTGAGTTGTTTTTATATATTCTAACATAATTTTCTTTTAGCAAAACGTTGTGTAAAACTTTCTTTAATATCAAACCAAGTAGGACTATCCTTGTGGGCATGTGCCATGTAGTGTATTTGTAACTTTTTATTGTTTATATATTAGGATTGCTTCAAAAACTTGTAGCGTAGTGTTTGACTGCAGGAAGAAATCAATCATTGACCACGAGTTCCAGAATAGCTACTGCTGCTCATCCTCCCACCTTCCCTGATTTAAAGGGAGTCCTTAAGAGATCTTGCAATGATGGGCAGTCAAAAAACCTTGCCTGAAATTAGTGCCATAGTTCCATTTTAATAAATAAGGTATTGTTTGGAGGTCTTCAGCAAGTACCATGGCATAGAAACAGCAGGAGTGCGCTGGCCTGCCCCTGCCTGCCCCATAGTATGTTGTGAGCAGGGATGATTCACACAGTCTCTCATCACTGGCATGCAGACTTTCTTGTTCTGAAGGAATCTCTTTTGCTGAATATTTCTGCTCAAACAATCTGAGCATGAGCAAGCCGATTTCCATATGTTCTATTATTTTAAATACAATGATAGTCAGCCTAACCTTTCTTGCTTTATACATGTGCTAATTTAGAGCCAGTTCAGGTTCTGCTTTGGGGAAGTCATTGCTGAAAGCTGCTGTGGGGTCTGGGCAGAGTCTTATGACCACAGAAACTATTTAATCCACTTTGAAAAGCAAAATTAATTATTCCAAGCCTATGGCAACAGCCATTGAATTTTATCATCAAATTATTCAGTATGTTTCAAGAGACATTTATGGGAGCCACTTCTCAGTCCTAAGCAAGACGTGATATGAGAAAGGCTTGGTGATGCTGGTGAAAAGCTGGTCTAAGTCCTTATGATAGGAAAGCCTATGGCATGATTCACCTTTTTATATGGAGCTTTAATTCTTATCTAAACTGGAAGCATCTGCAACATGTTCTAGAAACTACTGTGCCACCAAGGCCAGTTCAGATCATATAATTTCCCTTAACATCTAGCATTTCCTCTATGTTCAGCTATCTTTTAGTTAGTTGGTTGGACTACCTTGATGGACACATCACAACAGAAGTGCAATGTAACTAAGGACCACACTGCACAAGGAAAGTGAGATCTGATATGCTTCAGAAACTTACTTGCTTACTGCAGTCTTCCATACTTTCTCCTACACTCCTGGCTTTTTTTATTTCCAAGCTTAGGCAGGTTACATGAAGTCTCTCATGTAAGTTGAGCTGTAATAACTAATTGTCTGAGTGGTTTTTAGCCCAACCCAAATGAAAGAAACTTCATTAGAAACTTATTCCACTGAAGTTCATGCTAATGTCCCATGCCGGTTATTGTGACTCGGCTGACCTGTGGTAATTTAGCTTTGGCTGTGTCTCCACTGCGCACTTAAGGTGTGGTAAGATACTGTTTAGCTCCTAGTCCCCCAGTAACCGAGATGACACACCTGTTTGAAATGTATTCTATGTCCCATTTGGGCCATACACCTCATTTTTGAAACATACCACAGGTCCCATTTGGACTGCATGCCTGTATACGTACCTGTAGTGGGGAACCTGTGCAACCTGAGGACTCTCTCACGTTGGAGCTGGAAATCAGCTGAGACTCCCACTCAGACTTTACTGTTTAGAAATGCTCCTCAGGTTCCCAATACAGATATAATCCACATATCCACAGTCATTAAGACCAGCTGATAGATCCTGTTTAGTCAGTGACAAAGGTAGCACAAACATTGATGATGTTTAAGACTCATTAACTACTGCATCAAGTGTTGCATGTTATGCAGGTAAAAGGAATAGCATTTATTACTAGCCTGTAAGCCATGTATCACTGTTCAGCTAAGGTTTACAAAGATGTTGACTCAAAACTAATTGTATTCTCGGTTAATTAGGTAGGCACTTCATGAGGAGAAAATTACTTGTTTGGATTTCAGACACTATATGACTTAGTTCTGTGAATAATGGAGTTTTCACTGGAGTTAAAAGACAGAATGGGAGAGAGAAAAAACACAGTCCTCTTGCTCTTATACCGCTCCATCAAGCTCCAGTCCTCGCTGTCGCTCTGTGTGAGGTCCCTGTGTACGTGCTGAAGCGCTCACGGTATCAGCAGGGATACATCAGCCAATTAATTCTCTCAGTCTGGGTACCAAAATGATTTCTCTCCCAATATCAGAGCTGCTATCATCTGTAGGCATGTAAGTGCTACCACACAAGGGTGTGATTGCAGCTTGATAAATAGACATACCTGAACTGGCTGAAATACTAACAACAGCAGAGGTATTGCAACATCAGAGCTTAGGAAGAGCCGACAAGAAGTGTGGTTTCTCAGCTTCTCAGATTCACTTTTCAAACATTGCCTGCCACATTGCAAACCTGGTAGCAGAGCCCAAACTGCCTGTTTTCAGTATGTGTTTTTCACTCATTTGCATCAGTGATTGTCAATCCCTTTCCATCTCACTAAGGGTAATATAACAATAACAACAACAACAACAACAACAACAACAACAACAACAACAATAATGTCATAATTATTGCAAGATTATACATCAATAAAAAGATGTCTTTCTGTGGCATTTTGCCTCATAGTTAGAAGAAGCGAAGTTCAGATTGCTTTGATAGTTTCTAATATCAGAGTCTTCCTTATTTTTGGCAGTGGGGGGAGAAACTATCTAAAATCGGTTCTGTAATACAATATCTCATGAAAGCAAATAAGCCATCCCAATTGAAAGCAAGAGCTTGAATGGGTTACGAAAATATAACAGTCCCGCTTCCACTGTATAAGCTGTTCCTGTCATCAATGCATTTTCTAATTCCTGAGGAATTTATTTTAAAAGCTAAATCACAGCAACATATTTTCGAAGGGCAACAATGTTCCAGATTAAATGAAAACAAACTCCAGAGAGGGCACTAAGATTAGCAGACAAATTAAAGTCAAGTCCATCCTTATGTTCCACATCTTATAAGATCAGTATTGGAGGAACCAGGGGCATACACTCCATACCAGGAACTGTCCTGAGTTAACAGCAACAAAGCCTCCTGGATCACAATCTATCTTACATCAAAACTGCAGCTCTGCCTTGCAGGTTAGCATCTGCAAGGAACAGAAATTGAGATATGAGCCAGATATTTCAATTCACAAAGATCTCACAGACCATTTTGTTGCCCGAACATAACAGTAACAAAAAGAAGGCTGGCTCTTTGTTCAGAAATCCAACCGAGATTTGCAGAGCATTCTACACGTTAAGACTCTTGATTTCTGTTCCCTCCAAAGGCTAAGCTGCCAGATCCTCTTCTGACTCTCCTGCTTTTGAAGTTTACATACCAACTGATGCTCCATCACAGAATCACAGAATGTTAGGGATTGGAAGGGACCTTGAAAGATCATCTAGTCCAATCCCCCTTTGCACAGGGTCATTCAGAGAGGCTTCTCCGTGGTCTCTGGCAGCATCTACAGAGGCTTCTTCAACTCTGCAAAGGGAGCCTATTTGCTTTTCTCATTTAGCAACTCTTTCCAGCATGATTCTTGTCCAGAAAACACATTCTTAATGGGATGAAATGGAAAGACACAGGCCTCGCTTCTTTGCTGTCTTGCATCTTAAACATGCAAAGGAAAGAACGTGTAGGAAAGCCTCTGATCATCAACTTCAACTTGGCAGTATTACTAATCCCTTGGAAGCCATTTAAATAATTATGCTGATGGGCTGCTGTGAATTGACCAAGGCAACAAAGGAAACCTTGTGGTTCAGGCTAGACACAAGGAAGACCTTTTTTTACATTGAGGGTGGTGAAACACTGGCCCAGGTTGCCCAGAGAGGTGGTAGATGTCTCATTCCTGGAGACATTCCAGGCCAGGCTGGACGGGGCTCTGAGCAACCTGATCTAGTTGTAGATGTCCCTGCTCATTGCAGGGGGTTTGGGCTAGATGACCTTTGAAGGTCCCTTCCAACCCAAACTATTCTGTGATTCAATGGTTCTAATTCAGGGGACACAGGACTAGTTACACTCTAGAATTTCTGAGACAAATTCAACTCAGCGTTGATTACAGAACAGCACTACTGATATCTGTACTACCCTTACTGAAGAGCTAAAAGTATTTTGCGTGGATTTTACCAGTGTGCTTGGGATAAAGGTGGGAGGAGGAACATCAAAAGACACTCCACAAGCAACAGAAAAACCCTGGTACCTCCCTGACCTCCCACATTATCTCCAGCTCCCATTCTCTCTGAGCTCCCAGCTAGGGAAAGCGTGGATCAAGCAGTTGGTACTTGCACGGTGAATGGTCACCCAGAGAGCCCATCACAACTGTTGCTTGTGCCACACTACACGGTTTCAGTAGGAACACTCATATAGGTCACTTATTTGAGCCTATCTATGTGTATAGTTCTTATGTAATGTGACCATCATTAAGCCCAATGCCCTCAAACCAAATGGCTGCGAAGGGCTGACAGCTTCACAAACCACACAGGGACAGGACAGGACAGGACAGGACAGAGAGAAGCTTTGGCTGAACAGCCCACGCTGTGGCCTAAGCTCTGCTTCCTGGCGACACAAAGCTGAAAACCTCAGTTTCAGTAAGAGGTGCAGACATATAGTGTTGCTTCATCAGACACTACAACTCCATTGCTCTGCCTGCAGTTTTACAGCACACACCAGCTTCTTCTGTACTCACTCTGAAGCAAAATATAGAAAATTCCGTATGTTTTGTTTTATGTATGTAGGACATATCACATCATAAAGATCGGCAGCTACCTTTGAACAGCTATTGTTTGTCCACAGCAAAGCAAACATCATCAAACTAGAAAATTTTCTTTCATGTTTGATGAGACAATGCTGCACAGACATAAAGCACTATTGTCACTCTTGCTTTATTAGTGCATCTTATTTGCTGGTAATTATTTAAATGCGTTCTTGTGTGAATAAGTGAGAGAGACCTTTTCATTTCCCTTGAATTCTAACTATAAACAGAAGCAGCCTAGAAATAAACATGAAGCCAATAATCAGGTCCATATGCTGCGGTCTATAGACTGGAACTTACATCTTAATTACAGATTTTAAAGCATACTCATTTTCCACCCCAACATCAAGGAGTTGCAATGGCAATTGTTGTTTATAGAACGGAAGGGCCATGATGGAAAAAGAAGCTACAGTAACCTCATCAGGAAATATGGATCATGAGGGTATTACACAGAAGAAATTGTACCTGCTCATCAAGACTTTGTCCGAAGTGTCCACTCTGGAGTGTAAACCTTCACGTTCTCCCACAACATTTCTTACATGAGTAATCTCCTTTAAACAAACATAATTGTTTCCTGAATAAAGTTGGACCACTAAATGGGTATGTTTTGAATCCCATACCTGGGAGAATACGTCATGTTTTCTTGTTACATGGAAAATATGTCTCATGATTGTATAATAATCAGAAATGATCTGTACAAAGAATAACTTACCATTTAAGTTAAAAAGAATATAAAATGGATCCCACGAGCAAACTCAGTATCATATTATTCCTTCTTAGAAAATTTTTATTTTTGTTTGTGAGTCATCTACTCCTTCCTCAGTTTCTGCCAGCTTCATAATGTTTTAATCTCATTGTATTCATAAAACAATTCTTATTTAATTACACTGAAGAAATAATTTCTGTTCTTAATTTTAAATAATGTAAAATCAATTTATTTTCCCTTTCTATCTAGATGACATTTCTAAGTTAGCTGCTTTTAATTTATTTGTAACACGGCTAATCTCATCCCAATCATATGACTGCTAGCAACGCACTCAAAGCCCATTAATTTAATCATATTAATGGCAAAAGGATTTATCTAACACACATATGCATATATGCACTTAAGATACATGTTCACACACATGTATGTACACATATAAATGCATTTTCTCTTGGATCTCATCTTCATCTTTAATACTAGACTACACGTATTGAATACCTGAGAATTTAACTTCATATGCTGCATCAGCTGGCTCTTATTTAGCAATATTCATTCTGTCTTATTTAAATGTGTACCATCAATTTAACGACCACAAGCTGTGTTCCTATGGATCTGGTGCAGGACTGAGCCTACTTATGGAGATTAAATTGCAAACTGATGCCATAGTAGCCTTTTGTCAGAAAACTTCTAACCACAGTCACTAATGATGAATAGGCAACATCGACCTGCAGAATCCAGCCTTGTTCCTCATAAATGCTCCTCAAAACTTGTGGGACCTCAAACCTTTGTGAGCAACCAGCTAAAGGGTGATGAATCCATTTAACATTTAGATCCCAAATTCAACCATAGGCAAAAGATGCATTGCTGTATATTTTGGTCACATTTTCAGAAAACTAATACGAAAAGTCTGCAAACATTAAATTCACATGTGCCTGAGGACACCACTTTGCTGGGGACTGCCTTGGTGGGGTAAGATGACCTCAGCTCTGTGATGCTTCAGCACGAGGTGTCTTATATTCAAGGGAGCCTACTAAAAGATGGCCCAGTATCTCTGTAGCCAACAGCAACTATAACAGTCTCTACAGTTGAGCAAGTGGGCTAACAAGGATTTTGTATCACCAGCTTTCCACATACTATATTTAAAATGCTCATAGAAAGTATTGGGATTAGTGAAAGCAAATGTCCTACCTGAAAGAATCATGCCTGTAAAAACAAATCTAGTAACTTTTAAATTTAAGCTACTATGTTTTGATGCTTGGCTTTATGGACTTTATTCTCCCCTGTCTGGCTGCTACAGAGAAATCTACTCTTAGCTCTTGAGGTCAGGTCTACACTTTGGATTTTTACTGGCACAGCTTCATGTGTTGGGTGGGGATGAGGGAATTGCTTCCCAAATAAGGCTGGCAGTGCCAGCAAAAGTCCTGATCTTAGTATAGTTCGTTGTGTTTGAGCAGTTAGGATAAACATAATTAAAACAGATCCTTTCATGACACAAACTGTATATCAATCTGGAAGGCTGGCTTTCTTAGCTTAGCATTTTCTCATTTGCAGATAAGGACTTTTCTGTGGTGTGAGGCAGGAGCTTATAAGCACTTTCTTAAATTATCTGTTATGAATCATTGTGGACCACCCAACAAAAATCACTATTACAATCATCTTATTTCTATGTAAACACCAGGATACTCCCAGAAGAAAGGCAAGAAGTGATGCCAAGAAATAGTATATTAGCCCAAAGCAGTGCTAACAGAAATAACTCTGAGATAATATCTTCTGAATAGCTAAATCTCCTCATAACTTCATCCAGGTTTAAAAAAAAAAAAAAATCAAACCAAATCCACAAAAAAACCACATACACACAAAACCCAGACCAAATGAAAAACCCTGAAGGAACAAAGCTGTTTTTCCCCACTAAAATTTATTTCATTCTCATTTTCATCAGTATACTTCCAGCTGTTTCTATTATGGAAGCTGATCCAAAAATAAGGCCAATTTTGTATATGGAAAATAAATTTTTTTTCAGTCTGTTCATTCGGTAAAGAAGCTTGACTATTTTATTTCCATTCTAATTTATCTTTAGAGTTCCCTGAAGTGACTGCAGTTCCTATTGAGCTAAATATTCTCCAAGTCTCTAACGTATTTTTGTTTTCAGACCCATCATTTTGCACATGAAATCTGGGTTGTTCAGATATTTTACCATCTGTTGCCCTCCCAGATTACATGCTTAAAATGTGTAAGTGCAGTCTAAAAGTAGTAATGAGCATTTAAAATTCTGGTCCACAAAATGTTGCTCCTTGTGGTCATTTAATGTTGTTAGCAGAGGAAGTTGGGATGGAAATCCAAACAATCTTTCTTTTTATTGGAATATAATTTACCATGCTGGACAGACATCCACATACAATCTGCCCATCTGTCAAGGTTTACATTTACACAGCCAAAGAGATTTCAGTATAGATTCCTCTCTTACTCCTAGTAATTCATTCTGTGTTGGTGTCTGCTCATTTTATTACTTGGTTTATCATAAGAAATAATTTAAAAAAAATCAACCTGAATAATTTCTGCAGGGGATTTTTTAGGCTTCTTTTATCTCTCTTTAAAATTTCTGTAGTTGTCTCATATTTCTCTCTTGTTTCAAAACAACACCTTTTGCTTTTCCTCACTTTTTTGATATCAGAGCAGACATACAAAGGGAGAGAGAAATGTTGGTATTTTCTCGAAGAAAGACAGATGTTAGTAACTGTTTCAGTCTGCTGTTTTGGTTTGTTTCTCATGGAATTGGAAGAACCTTATTCATCTAATTTGAATTCCATAATCTCTTTTGATTAGATTCCTCCTTCTATTATTTATTTTTGGTTTTAATTTTCCTTCACTTCAAAGAAATATTGTACATAGAAGTTTTCCAGAGTCTTCCCTCACAAGACGATTTTGTCACATTCTCTTTACAGCATTAGGACCTTGGTAGCTGCTTTCCATGTTGTTAGTTTCTGCATGTCAGGACCTGTAACAAAGGAGCTGGTGGGGCCAACAGTTCTTTGGCATTACAGAATTATTTCTGATGACTCACTCTGATGAGAACTGATATGAATCCTGCTGGCAGAATCCCGCAGCAGCAGGACCCAGGTCAGACGGTCTCCTTCAGTATCCAGGATGCCCATCAAGAATTAAGATTAATCCAGAGGACAAAATCAAAGGACAGTCAAACTTCAGTTGCTTGTATTGTTGTCACTGAAAAAAATGGTTCAGAAAAATACAATTTGACCATATAAGCTGAAGCAATGCCAGCATGTCAGCCTGCGGTTAGGGGTCTGCATGGGGATCAGATGGTCCCATGGCTGGCCAGCAGGATGGCCAGTAAGGGCTGGTGATGTCGTCAGGACCCTGGCAGGAAATATCTTCTGAGGAAGCCACTTGTCAATTTTATATATTATAATGGATTCTTCAAAAACAAACAAACTAACTAACTAACACCACCTGTCAGGGTCTTGGAATGTTATGTATCCAAGGACTCAGTCCAAAGGTTTCTGGACTTAGCTAGGTTGGCTTAGTGGCCAGGGTGGGTGGAAGAAAGGTGCTTGGACAAGGTGATACTCCAAGATCAGTTCATATTAGAGATAAAATGCTACTCTAATAATGTGAGTGGGAATGCTTTATGTTGTCATCGGCTTTTGCTTTCCAAACACAGGTTTGTAATAAAAATTTTTATGGGGGCAGTTTTGCTTCAGAAACCGTTCGCTACTTTGCATTCCAGCCATGTTTTATCTTTTCTGTCAGACACCAGCTATAGTTAGGTTCACAGACTTATGTGAAAATCCTCATGGGAATCAAAACATTTCTACTTTATGCTCCTGTGTTGATTTTTGTCTGAGGATCACACAGTATTTTACCACTGATAATTAATCTTTGCAGGAGCTCTTTGACACAGGTGAGAGCCATTATTCAGGAACAGTAATTCATATGAAGGATGCCACAAAGATGGGCAGGACCTGTCGAGAAGAAAGGCCTGAGATTAACTCAGAACACGGTCACACTGAAGAACCTTTGACAACCTCTCTTTTTTCCTCAGTTTCCCTGCTTGAACAACAATGCTTTATTTGCTGTGAAGTGTTCAAGACTTTACTAAAAAATAACACAAAAAAATAACACAGGCACTAAGCATTTAGACAAGACAATAAATAGATGCAGATCAAGAGGCTCACTTGATAGGGCACAGTAAAATATTTCTGCCATGGCACATAGTGACTTTTTGTGGTTTGTGCAGGCTGATCTTGTGTTTGGTGTGCAAACACAAGAACAGTTAAGTTTCAGTCTGCATGAAAACTAATGGATACATACTCTGCAAAAAGGTGTTTCATGAAGACTATGTATTAAAAGGAAAGTGGCAGATTGTAGAGAGTGGAAAGTAAAACCCACATGAATAACTGTTTGTTCGGTTCAAAGTTGTATGCCTCAGTTTATATATTTTAAATATCTTCCAGTTTCATTACCAGCTGACTTCAAAGGTCAGGATGCTAATTCCCCTGATGTGACATTTAATGACATCATTGTCACCTAACACAGAACAGGAAGGGTTCTTTTATCCCCTTTCAGATTTTTTAAGGTAAAGTGGAAACTAAATTAGAATCTTTTACTGCTGGCATGTGTTACAGGAAGAATTAAAAAAAAAAAAAAGTTGATTCATGTTACAGGTGATCACAAGATGGGCTTGCTAGTAAAGTTGCTCTCTGGAGCTGGGCTAGTAAAATAATAATGAAGATATTAAAAGTTCTCACCTAATGATTCTGGTTTGCAAGTACCATGCTGAATGCTGCTTTCAGCCACCTTCTGGCAATAGACCTTGCGTCATACAACAGGCAACCTGTGTTCTTTGAAGGTGTGTTTGCACTGTGGCTGAAATTGGATAATGTGAGAGAGAGGCTTCTCGTTGCACCTCCTGAATGAATAGCTTCTCTGAACTAACTGAGCCCATCTCGCATGGTAATTCAGGACTGCAAAGTGCAGGGACAGCAGGTGACATCTGGCCCCATGCCTGCTACTGTTTGAATGGATTTTCCTTTTGCCTCTGACTGGTATCCTGGCTTTGTCCAGAGCCCTCAGACCTGGAGGTCATGGAAACCTGCCCACTGACTTTGTCTCTTTCCTTCTGTCACCTTCTTTCTAGGTCAACATGATTTTGATTTAGCTGATGCTCTTGATCACCCAGGTACGTAAATCTCATATCCTTATTTTACTATGGCATTTAGAGCCTTAAGGACTGGAATACGAAGTGTCTAGTACTTCAGTTGAAGATATACAGAACTGAGAAATGCTAGATTTCAATATTTCTGTCATAAAATTAAAATTTTCTTCAAAACAAAAAAAAATAATAGCTTTGAAAACATATCCCTTTATTTTTAGCTGCCGTCATGATACATAAAGATTTATTGACTGCAGCTCTCTAGATTCGCATAGATACCTTCTTTGGTTAAATTGAAAAAGTTTAAGCTGTTATTGTTTACTGGTATGTCATTGTGACCCACAGATGACATAATTACCAGGAGGCCTACAGTGATCAGAAGACCAACAAGGCCTGTGCTGAGTAAGTAATGAAGACAACAGGTCATAACTGATTTCTGATATGTAGAAATTGTCTCCCATGAGGTTCTTTATCATATTTGCTGATGTACCTTAACTGAGATCATTTGGGTGAATACTAGGTGTCTTTTGTATGTATTTTTAAGAGCTACCAGTTATACGACTTTATTGCTTCCAGTAAGGCTTTAGAGCATGACTGGCCACTGATGTCATCTGTTAGGAATACAACCATCAGATGATTATCTGCCCTACCTGAATCAACTTCACTAATCCTTGATAATAAAGAACTTCATGTTTTCCAGATAATTTTGGAATCTCTTTCAGTACTGAAGGTAATTGCAAAGAGTTTAAAAGCAATTAAGACTATTTTAAAGACATTGTTAAAAATCAATCACTGGATTTGGAAATGTGCAGAAAGATGTTACAAAAGTATGTCCTAGGATCTACCTGATGCATCATCTTAACCTCAGGATTTCCTCTTTGCCTCATTCAGCCCATATCATTGAGAAATGACGCTGGCTGAGATTATGATTTTGGTTGAGCTGGATGCAGTTATTGTACAGACCTCTGGGCATCACTTCCCACATAGAAACCTCTGCCTGAGATGAACCTCTTCTGTAGGCACCTCTCATCTACTGTAACAAAGTTCAACACAAAACTTAGTGGAAGGAGATGTTTATTTACAAAATCTCTACATAAGTTGGTTTTACCCACTCAGGTTTATCCTGCCATTGATTTAATTCACCCATACACTCAAACCCATGTACTCGTGAGCACTCAGAAGTGGTGACCTCGGGTGGTCTGGTGAGCATCATGTGCAACATGGGACAAGGTGCATCAGCTACTGAGTCCTTATCCTGTGTCTGTGGCTCTTGTTCAGAAATGACTGGCTAGTTTATGTACAGATCTGTCATACGCTTTAGGAATCATCACCTATTATAGAGAGGTCATTTGCCTGAAAATCTTGCTTACTTCAGCACCTCTGAGGTCGTATTGCTGCCCACTGTCTCATTTTGCTTCTTTGGGGTACAGAGACTATGGTTACAGTCTATTTTCTGGATGAGCAAACAAGAAAAGTAATGGACCAGGTGATCTGTTGCAGCGCTTTTCTTTAGAGTGTCCTTCTGCTTTTCCTCTGATGACAAGTCCTCAGTGCTGTCATCTTATCAGAGTGCAGGCCTGCTGGTTTTGACAGAAACAACACATTCCTTAATTTTACTGCTGAGAACAATGACCTTTATCGTCTGTTCTTTTATCTCTTTACTCTACTGTTTCTTCTGATCCCTATAGATACACACACTTTCATTTTTCTTTCATTCAGATCAACTTGAGCATTTCTGTTACAAATATCTGCATGAACCCTCCAGAGGGGTACCCTGTGTTTTAGCTGAATTCTTTGTTTCGATAATAAATTGAATCCAGTTTGCAATTTATTGCTTCTTACAGTGTTAGTATTTGACACATACAGGTATTTTTGAAATGCAACACTCTGCTGACCAGACAGACAGTATCAATACCTGGCTTGACAAGAACAAACTGAGTAATGAATCTGAATATTTTTCTGCCAGATTTCCTGGTGACATCAAAGCATTTCTGAGTTGTTACACAAACGAGACTAGATACTGTGCAAAAGCAGCTTCCCAATCCCTCTGGATATAAAGAACATATAAAGGCAGACTTCTGCACGGTGATGCATGTGGATGGATTATCCTGGGTTTCAAGAATTCTGACACGATTATAATGAAAAAAAAAAAAACCAAAAACCACATCTATATAATTTTCTGTGACAATAAGCATCTGTCTCAAAATTTAGGTAGATTTTGCTGTCCCTTCTGATTCATTCCAGTACTCTATATTTATAAGGAGCAAGAAAGGGATCTTTGGAGTTATGACAACCAGCTAATGGATTTCTGCCTGTTACTCAGTGACCTTTCAGAGTTCACTGTCACTCCATGAACACCATAAAATATCACCCACTTATCACCACTCATATCCACACCTGAACATTGGAAACGGAGTTCCTCCTGTTTATGCATCCACAGCTTATTGACAAATTGTTTATTGGAAGGAAAATTCCATCCCAGGCACAGCAAGACACAGTCCTGGTGGAATGGCAATAGCCTGTTGATTCACTGCATAACATGCACATGTAGACATTTAAGTATATTTAAAAACCTTTATAGCTCAGCGATGGAAAAACAACCTCAGACAGGCACATATGATCGCTTGAAGCAAAAATTTTTATGTCACCATGACATATACATAAATTAGTTGATTCAATCTTCTCTCCCTAAGTACGTTTATTACTTCTCAGTATTTGTTCTTGAAATGGGTATTCAGTTTTTGCAGTTCAACAAATTACACAAGCCAAACATGCACATGCTAGTTTTAACCACAGACATGTTAATAAATTAGTGTATTTTTAAAATAGATACATTTTAATATCTTAACATAGCTAATTTTCTTTATGTACTTGCAAATATATTAAAGAGGTATTGATCTTGATTCCATTATGAGATTTATTCTGGGCTTTTTAAAAGCAGGAATAAATCTTCCATATTTTCAGTAGAAAATGCTGTATCATTTCTCAGTTACTGTGTGGGCAAATATTAAATTCTATAACAGTTTTCTAGAAAAGCGTAATACCTTATTTGAATTTTTGGGACTGACCTGAAGAGTTCCTTGTCAAACATGCAGTTGTACATTTTTCTAATAAAACTAACACCTCATTGCCCAGAAGAATTGTGTGTAGCTCACTTCTCTTTATCTTCCTTCTTTTCATTTTTAGACAACGATCTACATTTAGGAGATGCTCTTGGTGGGGGTGAGTACTCTCTTATCAAGTATAATGGTTGTGTGCATTCATAGACTTTATCTGAAGTCTGCTTAATTTGTGAAAAGAGATTTCAAGAGTATAGGAGGAACCGCAGTCACGTGAGTCATAACAACTCATGTCCACACAGCCCCTTTGCCAGAGGCCACCATGTAGAGTGGGGACAGCAGGATTGGCTGTGTCTGATTGCCAGTGGTGGGAGCTTCTAGGCTGCTCTACCTGCGAGAATGAAGCTACAGTTTATGTTACCATGCCAGGCTACCACAGTCATGTCTGAGGAGACGCTGTACTGCCTGTTCACCCCTGGCTGGTCAGGGTGGTGACCTCTGGCAGAAGGTTAAAGACAACAGGTAATGGCAGTAGTTTCTTCAGCTACCAAAAATGAGTCTGCCTAAGATTAGGAATGAGAGGTAACAGTGGACAAAAAGAGGTGTGAGCTTGAGTTAGCTCTGCTGATCCTAAATAAAAAATATAGGAAGGAATGTTTCAGAGATGAGCACTGATTGACTAGAGATAGCTTCAGCTTGAAGCTGTCAAGCTATTGTAACCTGCTATAACTTCCAGTTATTTATAGAAATTCCAGAACTGACCAAGGAAGTACTCACCATACTGTGCTGAGCTGTGTGGACATACGAAATCCCTGACTTTGGCAATTTTTGTACCACATTTTGTTCAGTGTATTTAAAGGCATATCAAGGATGTGAAGTACTCCAGAAAGGTTATTGTACATAGAAATTATCAAAAATGTAAGTAGTATTGAATCAAAGCCTAAAGTTCCACTTGAATCAAGGCTACTCAAAAGAAAAATTACTTCTCAGCTCATTGCACTGAACCTCTGAATTATGGCTCCAGTCACAGTGGTCTGATTTACCTACGTTCCAGTCTTAGAGAATAATAACTTTCGTATTATTCTTTCCCATGTCCAGGTTTTTCCACATTTCAGGGTTCCCCTGTGGCATTTCATGCCTGTGTTTGAATGACATGTTGGCCCACACTTCACTAAGCTCAATCTGATTTTGTTTATAATTCCCATGTTTATACTGTTGCTTTTTCCTGCTCATACTAATTGTTCTATTCCTGCAAGTTTTTAATGCATCCTGTTATGAGAAGGTGGGTTGACTACGATGATTAAATTATTAATAAATAGCTAAAGTATCTTCACTAAAACCTGCCATTTTTATTCAGATAATAGCAAATGATGTTTCCCTCAGTTTTTATTTCTTTGCTTCATTTTCAGTTCAGGTCCTTAATTGACATTCATACAGGGTATAATGGGATTAATGATATATAACTCATTATCAATAGTTCTGAAGACATTATTTTTTCACTAGCTATGCCATAGAATATATCTTCTTAAAGAAGACTGAATAAGTGCTGCATCATAATAGAAGTTAATAATGGGATCAGTAGTTTTCTGCTTTTGTGCCATGGTGAGTCTTAGTTCATTACACACAGTTCTGGAACAGAACTAGTCTCCTCTTCTATTGAATAATAGAATTGAATTATAGAATTGAATTATTTAGATATATGCTTAACTTCAGGTGGGTTTAGCCTACTGCAGTCAGTGGATTTTAGGTAAAGTCTTAAGGCTTTGCTGAGTCAGACCCTAAACGTTACTCACAATCAGAAACATATTTAGCAGCTTGGCAAGAAGAAAATATGACAAAAGAGCAACTGGTAGGAATTGATGGTGAACAAAATATTTAAGGAGAAGGAAGTTGGTATTTATTTCTGTGACCTAACTCTGATTTATTCAGAGCTAAATTCACTGTCTGGCTATGAGAACAGTTAAATATGTGACTGGACTGGTTGGAGAAAAGGTGGCAAGAGGGGACCTACTCTATATATGCAGAGCAATAGCCCTGGATGTTAATTTTGGTAGATTTTGACCTGAGTCAGCTCTTGCTACTCCAGCACTGTATGTGCAGTTTGGAAACTGCTATTAGTCACCAGAGATCTCGTGCTCTGACCAATGCATCTATTCCTAATACTTTGGCAAAAATTGAGGCCAAATACCTGCTCAAAGTCCTAAACAACAAAGCTGAGGTCTGAGTTAATTTTGTACTGTTCAAAAGTAGGAAATTCATCATGCCTTAGATGAATTCAGCAAGCTACTTGTTGATATAGTGCTTGAGAAAAGGTCCTTTTCTTAATTCACCAGGAGACGGATTAGAAATACATATAAAATCCCAGGTTATCATACTCTCTGTTTACAGCTCTCAGTTTTGCCTGTCCAACCATCTAACAATATTAATTATCAACAGGTGACATCCCAAGAAAACCTTTATACCCACCTCTTCCGCCACGACCAGGAAGTCATATTAATTCTGGTAAGAATATTTTCTCCTAGGAAAATCTAGTGCTATGAGGTATTCAGAGCAGATATTTTGAATACTTTTTTCTCTTATTTCTTTATGAATAGTTTTTATCATCCCTTTCCTCCATCTCCCTTTTGTTATCACCATTCCTGACCCAGTGCTTGGAAATATTTTCTGAGTTTTAATGTTGGTACCATAAAGCTTTTCTGTCTGCCCAAAATGTGGGACGTTGACTCCTAAGTGGCATGAGCCTAACACTCATCTTGTTTGCGCTTTCATTTTGGGTATGTATACACTGAACCATGCTAAAGTTCAAATTTGACATCTAGCCACAGGGTCTGGATAAGCCTCTGTCCAAATTCATATTGAGATGTGCATCGGAGGCGGCTTTGGGGCATACAACATGTGGGACTGGAGACATGGATGTAAGCCTGTATTGCTTTTGGGTGAGGTCCCAGACACCCACTTAAATAAAATGGAACTGACACATCTATCCCAGCTACCACCATGTACCACATATTTACTTCTGGTATGATTGTGGACGGGCCCTTCTGGAGTCCTTCTGGAGTCTTTCCTGGAAGGGACCCACTGGCTTCCTGCTCCAGGAACTGCTGGCATTTGAGATGTCCATACTACATAAGGATTTGTGCTACTGACAGCTCGATCCCGCACATCCTACAAGTGCCAATACAGATGCAGAACAGGTAGACACCAACAGTTTTACTACTCCAGCTTTCAGGTGAATTTGAATAGGTGACCATTCAGTGCAAGATACCTGAGCCACCTACCATGTCCAAGCTGAGATTTCAGAGGTCACTCACCCCTCTCGAGCACATTATGAAAAGACTGGACAAGGGAGTTGAAGGAGTTACCCCTGATCAGATAATTTTGCAACAGAAATCCTGATCTTTATCTTGCAGGAGGTTTTGATGACTCAGATCTCCTTGATGGGAAGCCTTTACCACCACACATAGCAGGTAGTGTTTGCCAATTCTCCTTGCAGCTTCTCTTTCATACTTGTAGCTTGTAACTGGCTGTTTTTTGTTTCAGGGCTAATCTTTCTGTCACTGAAGGTATAGAACAAAACTCTGCTATTTTTATCTAGAACAGTCATCCCTCTCCACAAACCATGGCTTTGAGCCTGAAGCTCAAACTTGAAACATATTCCTAAACATTTTGTAGCATTCTGGCATGTGGCATAATCTTACAGGATTAATCCCTTTGAATTCAGCTAGGGCAGTCCCAAGCCAAGAGACTTCTGCTGAGAACTGAAAGTAGATGCACTGGGCCTATGGTCTTAAATTATTGATGTATCATCTGATTGTCTGGCAGTAGAGAAAAGCTAGAGTTTACTGAACCTCCCACTCCCTGTCAAATCAGCTTGATGTAGACTGCTATTATCTTTTTTTTTGGAAGATAATATTCTTCTCCAAAAACAAAGTGTTACTCCTCTGGCCAGCACAGCTGTCAGTCAGGATGGGAAGGGGAGCTCCTCTCTCATAGTCCTGCCAAGCCACCCCCTTTCCTCTTTCTGTAAGAAATCACACTTTGCTGATTAAAGACGTTCTCAAAACAAGGTGAAAAACATTTATTGATGAAACTTCACCATCTATTCCAGGAGACGAGGAGAAGCATATCGATCATGGAGGAAACACAGGTGTGGTAAATAATTTATTCGATAATTTGTTTATTATCATCATGAAATAGTAAGAAAATGTTAGTCTTATAGAAGACTTTGGTGTTATATAACAAATTAGGCTTTAAGACATCATTTTCACACCAGCTATAATGTAACACAATTTGTAGTCTTCTGCTTAATCTACTTACTGAATTTCCAATGTTTCATCAAGCAAGTCTCATAGTTTGGCAAAAGCACATCTTAGTACATAATATGCTTAAGTCAAACTGTTTCAGTAGCTCTGAAAAAAAATCTCTCTTTTTCCACAGATTCAGGATTAATAGCTGGAGTTACATCTCCTATAATTTCTTCTTTTGTAATATTAGTTGTTGGATCGATAGCAGCCTACACCGCTTATAAGAACAAGAAACTTTGTTTCAAACCACAGGGTAAGACTGAATTTGTTTCCTGCTTTCCAAGTACATTTAGCACTAGAGCAGATGGGAATTTTACAAATCATTTCAGTGGGGGCAGAAATATGTCAGGGATGAAGCATTTGAAAATCTTGTCCTAGGCAACCTCACTGCTCTGTAAGAGATACTCATAATCAATGTTCTTCATCAAGAACAAGTGTAGGTAGCCATAACATGCCCAGAAGATGGATATATATACCCGAATCGCAGAATGGTTGGGGTTGGAAAGGACCTCTGGTGATCATCTAGTCCAACTCACCTGCTAAAGCAGATTCACCAAGCGTAGATTGCACAGAAATGCATCTAGATGGGTTTTTAATGTCTCCAGAGAAGGAGACTCCACAACCTCTCTGGGCAACCTGTTTCAGTGCTCTCCCAGTCTCAAAGTAAAGAAGTTTCTCCTCATGTTTAGATGGAATCTCCTGTTCTTCAATCTGGCTGTTGCCCCCCATCCTATTGTTGGGCACCACTGAAAGGAGTCTGGTCCCATCCTCTTGACACCCACCCCTGAGATATTTATAGACATTGATAAGATCCCCTCTCAGCCTTCTCTTCTGCAGACTGAACAGACCCAGCTCCCTCAGCCTTTCCTCATGAGAAAGATGCTCCAGGCTCCTAATCATCTTTGTAGCCTGATGCTGGACTCCTTCCAGTAATTCCTTGTCTCTCTTGAACTGGGAGCTCAGAACTGGATGCAGTACTCCAGATGTGGCCTCACCAGGGTAGAGTAGAGGAGAAGGGTAACCACCGTTGACCTGCTGGTCACAGTTTTCCTAATGCACCCCAGGATACCATTGGCCTTCTTGGCCACAAGGGCACATTGTTGACTCATGGTCAACCTGTTGTTGACCAGGACTCCCACGTCCTTCTCTGCAATGCTGCTTTCCAGCAGGTCCACCCCTAACCTGTACTGGTGACCAGGGTTATTCCTCCCCAGGTGCAGGACCCTACACTTGATCTTATTGAATTTCATCACGTTCTTCTCTGCCCAGTCCTCCAGCCTGTCCAGGTCTCACTGAAGGGGAACACAGCCTTCTGGTGTATCAACCCTCTCTCCCAGTTTGGTATCACCAGCAAACTTGCTGAGGGTGCACTCAGTCTCTTCATCCAGGTCATTGATGAACAGGTTGAACAAGACTGGACCCAGTACTGATCCCTGGGGAAGCCCACCAACTACAGGCCTCCAACCAGACTCTGCACCATTGACCACAACAATCTGAGCTCTGCCATCCAGCCAGTTCTCAATCCATCTCACTGTGAACACATTCAACCCACAATTCCTGAGCTTGCCTATGAGGATGTTGTGAGAGATGGTGTCAAAACCTTGCTGAAGTCAAGGCAGACAACATGAACTACTCTCCTCTTGTCTACCCAGCCAGTCATACCATCATAGAAGGTTATCAGGTTGTTCAAACGTGAATTCCCTTTGGCGAATCCACGACTACTCCTGATAACCCTCTTTTCCTCCACTTTCTTGGACATGACATCCAGAATGAGTTGTTCCATCACCTTTCCAGGGATGGAGGTGAGGCTCACTGGCCTGTAGTTTTCTGGGTTGTCCTTCTTGCCCTTTTTGAAGACTGTAGTGACACTGGTTTTCTTCCAGTCCTCAGGCATCTCTCCTGTTCTCCATGACCTTTCAAAGATGATGGAGAGTAGCTTAGCAATAGCTTCTGCCAGCTCTCTCAGCACTTGTCAGTGCATCTCGTTGGGGCCCATGGATTTGTGGATGTGCACTTTGCCTAAACAATCTCTAACTTCAACCAAGTCTTCCTTTCTCCAGAGTTTCTCTCTTATCACGAGGGTCTGGGATACCAGAGAGCTGGTATTAGCAGCAAAGACAGAAGCAAAGAAGGCATTCATTAACACCTCCTTCTCTGTATCTGCCACCGCCAGGGCACCCACCTCATTCAGCAGCGGACCTACATTTTCCCTAATCTTCCTTTTGCTGCTGATATACTTGAAGAAGCATTTCTTGTTGTCCTTGACATTCCTGGATAGATTTACTTCCAAGTGGAGCTTGGCCTTCCTCATCACATCCCTGCATACTCTAATGGCTTCCTTATGTTCCTCCCAGGTGGCCTGTCCCTATTTCCACATTAGATAAACATTCTTCTTCTGTCTGAGCTTTGACGGGATCTCCTTGCTCATCTATGCTGGCCTTCTGTGCCCTTTAACTGATTTCTTGCTCATAGGCATGCATCAGTCTTGAGCTTGGATGAAGTGAGGTTTGAATATTAACCAGCTCTCTTGGACCTCTCTACCTTCTAGAGCCCTAACCCATGGGATTCTTCCAAGCAGGACCTTGAAGAGGCCAAATCTCACCCTGCTGAAGTCCATGGTTTTAGTCTTACTTATTGCCCTGCTTCCTCCATGCAGGATCCTGAACTCCACCATGTCATGGTTGCTGCAGCTGAGGCTGCTCCCAACCCTCACATCTCCAACCAATTCTTCTTGGTTTGTTAGGACAAGGTCCAGCAGCACACTTTTCCTTGTTGGCTCATCTACCACCTGTGCCAAGAAGTTGTCATCAATGACCTGTCGGAACCTCCTGGACTGTGTGTGCTTAGCTACGTTGTCTTCCCAGCAGATGCCAGGGTGATTGAAGTCTCCCATGAGAAATAGGGCACGTGATGTGACTTCATGAAAGAAATTAGATAACATGAGGTCTCTGTTGCCACAGAGGTGACTGACTGTCATGGTCCTGTACGTGGAAAACAGTCTACATTGCCCAGATCAGCCTTGCCTGGGGCATCCCCATGTAACCTCTGGCTGGGGCCACCATTCCATCTCTGGCCTGGGTGGGCTTTCTGCCCTGTCCTGCACCACATCCCTGGCACACCAGACCTGGCCATGAGCCCAGACAGCTGGCAGGTTTCCTGGCTTGGCCTTGGGTGGGCTGGTTTCTTGTCTGCATCTGACACTGCCTGGTCCATCCATGGGGTCCATTTGCTATCATCACTCTTCTGTGTGTGACCGCTGCACACACTCTGTGGCTGCCCTCAGCTTCCTGCACGTTAGGCACAGCCTGGTCCTGGCCCTTCACTGCCACAGAGGTCAATTTAAACTTCTAATTTGTGTTATTTGTTCCATAATGTGAACAATGAGTAAGACAGGAGTAAAATGCAGGAGGCATGTGGAGAAGCTTCACAGACATTTCTGAGAGATCTGGGATCCCCTGGCACTTCAGAAAACCTCGGCCTGGGGCTGCCATAGCAGGCTCAGGGGTGGCTGCGGCTGGCCTAGCACTGGGGAAGGCTTGGGCAGGGTTACACAGGGGAGATCCAGCTGGAGGACATGGCAGGATACCCCCAGGGAGGCTGGTCAGGGCCATGAAGGCTGTTCATGCCCTCAGGGTCTGACAGTCACTTGTTTTCCTCTGTTTCTGTGGCCAAGGTGTAACTAAAGCATCAGGTCAGCAATGCCATGGCACTCTGAAAATGGGGAGAGAGGCCAATGGGAGGGCTTTCTGTACATCTCTGGGGATATGATTTTCCAGCCGCTGCCACAAAAGGGCTGGAGCAAATAAGTCCCAGAATTGCTGGCAAAGGGCACACCAGTGGTGGAAATGCTGAATGTTCCATCTTCATTTTTCAGGTGGGGCTACAGTGTAAACTGGTGAAAGAAGAGTTGCCCTCTGCTCACAGGCTCCTTTGGTTGGTGACATTCAGCCCACAGATCCCACAATTCATCATTCTGACAAAATAAAATCTTCCTCTAATGAATGTTTTGCTGCGACATTGCAATCCTACTCTCTTTTACATGATGTCACTTGCGCACCTTGAACTTTACATCATCAAAGATGTACCTAAAACATGTGGGGATGGTATTGAACTATCCAACCTGCATTCATAAAGGCTGGATACACATTTTGATTCATAAGTTACTGTAAACAAAAGAGAAAGCAAGTTTAATAAAAGCTAAAAAATTGAAAGGTTTTGGTTTGTGAGCATTTGGATCACCATTTTTTTTCCCCTGTGTTCTAAATTAGCCAAAATATTTATTCCTTCTGATAGAATGGGAATAAGGAAATTGTCATTTCCATTCATATATGTTGGGTTTCTTTACTATATTTCTATATTGTCCATGAAGTTTAAGGAAAACTTGAAGTTGTACAAAGGATTAAAAATTTTAATGCCTTTACTTTTTATTTATATCTGAATTCTAGCAAAGTGAAAGGAGCTATAGAAAGAAAATTCATTCTTAATTTTAAAATATAACATGAAAAGCATATGTACATTGACAAAACACTGTTTAAAAAAAAGAATGAGAAGAACACATGCTGATTTTATTTATTTATTTATTTATTACTGGAATGGTGTTTCTTCTCGGGAACTGAAACTTGATGTAAATTTAGTTTCTCTTCTTGACAAGTTAGGTTCTGCTCTAGGAGCCTTTAAAGGCATTAATCTGGCAGGCTTTGTTTTTTTGTTTTTTTTTTTTTTTTTTTTCTTTCAGAGCCATATTATTCATCATTCCTGTAAAGGTAAATTAGATACAAAGTTTTAAGAATAATTTAGAACTAGTCTGTGACACTTTGTTCTATAAAATCTCTGTCATGCCAGCGGTTGAACTGCATACATATCTTGAGGTATGGTTGTTACAGTTTTGATAGCAAGGCTGTTTCACCTTTCTCCCTTGTTCCTCGTCAACCTTTCTGTGCTAACAAACATCCTTATGTAGATAAATCTATCAACGAAAACCAGTGCTTTTGCAGCCTGCCCTAATTTAGCTAACTGAATAAAATACCAGCAAATGAATGAAATGCTGATGAAAGCTGGCAGAACTAGTAGTTTACTGACATAATTCTGCAATACAGTCATTGGAGCTAACTCTTTAAAGCATAGAGAAAATATGTGTTTTTATCTTCATCTTATATGTGTGGAGCATACTTTATCATACTGAAATACCATGTAGATGGAGGTAAACATGATTTTGTGTTTATTAAATTGTTGAGAGAAAGACATAATCAGAAAAAGTGCTCTTTCTGTAAAATAAAATACTATTCTATCTAAATTATATTTGAAACATTTATATATCAGTTGCTGAGTTTACCATAACATTTATTTTGATCCTGAAAGTGAAAAATGATAATGTACATGAGTTTAAATACAGAAACATCTTGACAACACACAAAAGGATGAGCACTTTCATGGCTATCACTTTCAACTTACAAATGATAACATATTTTTAATATGTTTTTCAAGGGTCCTTGATATTTCTTTAAAAATACTAAATTTCTGTGTTAATAGTTAAAACAGATTGATATATATTTTGCCAGGAGACAAAAAGTTTTGATTAATAAAATGTTAAAGTGTTTTGCGGTCACCGTTTCAATTGCTTGTTTAGCAATGAAAATAAATATTTTGGTTCTTTCTCTTGAAAATTTTCAATAAACACACACTGTGTTTTATCCAAGATGATCTGAGTTTTGTTTGTTACTTTCTGGGACATATGCAGCTGATACCTTTTATATACAAATTTATCTGTGTTCCACTATGGAAGTGAAAGAAATTCTTCAAATTAAGACTTCAGAGAAAAAAAACAACATAAACAAGTAAACAGCTTAAGAACATATTCTGTCCCTTTCCCTTCCCCCCCCCAGCGGTGTCCAGAGAAGGATCTATGTGCTTTATTAACACTTTTACTTTTGACATTTTGACATATTATTACAGTTCATTACATTTGCTTATAGTATTTTCAAAATAATTTCTTATTTGTGTGAACATTAGTAGCCAAAAAGCAAGCTTTATTATGGAGAATTTGAGCAAAACTCATGAACCTGAATTAGTAACCCCCATGTATCCAAGCATTTAACCCTTTGAAGCTCTTTGGTCTAATCACATCAACATACGACCAACATACCAGTGTGCATACACACTTCTTAGTGTTAATTGTCCTCTTAACTAGGATGGTGATGATTATAACAATAATTGTTTATAATTATTGTAATAACTGTTTATATAGGGAAGCTTGTGTTTAAATCTAGAGTGGAAGGAAGTAATATAAGCTGGCTGTTAGCCCATCAGAACTCTAGCTTGTGTTACTGGTTCTGACATTTAAAATCTGTTCTATACCATAAAAATTGCTGGCACACAAGTAAAACAGACATCACTTTTATTACCAAGAAAATGCTGTTGTTGATTATAAAGTCTCCCAGCTGAAACACATCTGCCAGTAAAATTATCTACAACAGTGATCTTGCTACTCATAAGCATATTGTTTAGTTGGCCTGTCTATACAAGCAGATGATGAACACAGTTCCTGAGAATATTGTTCCTGTGGGATAAATAAAGCTTATTTTCCTATGTATTTATGTCCTCCTTTCCTCAAACACCTTGCCACCACCAAAGCAATGGCATCCTCTTCTCTATTGGACCTTTAAGATACTCCCCATATGGGGGAGAACAAATGCTGCAGCTTGAAGTGGCAACACTCATCACTTGCAAAGATTTAAATAGTTGAGTGGTCTGTGCATTTTCACCGGTGGCACACTGTTAAATCCTGTCCTCTGCTAAGTAGCACTGAAGTTCACAGAAGAGTTTAATGCAAAAATGTCTCAGCTGGACCATGTCAACCTAAAACTACCTTGCAGAGACATAGTATGGCTGAATTACATATAACGGTTACTGCAATTCTGTGCTACTGGCAAAAACACACTGTGCAAATATATATGTATTCATATATATCGATGAAAATACATATTGCACTCTGAACAGTTCTCTGAAAACACTGGTTTATTTATCTGGGTGACAAGTTAGCACACTGTGGGTACCCGTAGGGGTTATGATGGCTCCAGAGAAGTCACTGGGTTAGACTCAACTCGCAGTGAATCTCATGTCTCTGCGTTACCGTCAGCCACACCGGAGCCATCTCACTCCTGTTCTGAGATCTTTTTCCCATCCTCTGCAACTTTCACCACCAAAGACATTGATGTTTTGCCTCAAAACGCTGCACAGTAGAGTCTCCCCCACCTTATCTTCCTTCTCCTCCATTTCCGCACCGGCGTGTGCGCTGTGAGCAGACTGTGTTGCAACCCCCCGCGGTTTTGTCGGGCTGCCGCGGTGACCGACCCTCCCGCCCCCGCAGCTCCTGCACCTGCGCTCGGACCGGCGGGTGGGCAGCGACGGCACAGGGCGTTCCGTCCCGCCCATAGGGATTTCTCGGTTTAATGTCCGCCTGAGCCACCGCGCAGCTCCGCAGGGGCCGGCGCTCTTCGCCCGGGAGCCTCAAAACAACGCCGGGAGGTGGGGGCGAGGGGGTCCCTTTCCCTCCCGAGCGCCCCCCGGCACTGCGCAGGCAGCCTGCCGGGCGGGTGGCCCGAGAGGAGGTGCCTTAGGGAGGTTCTCTGGAGGTCCCGCTGATACCCACAGCCCCGAGAGCGGTGCGCAGGGGTCCGGACGGGAGGGAAGAAGAGGAGGCGGGAAGAGGCAAGACTCCCAACTCCGCTATGTCTGGAGGGCTCTCCATGGCACAGCCGGGGCGGGGTGGGCGCTGCCGCCCGTCGGCCAATGAGGCCGGAGCGCCGGACCGCTCCGCCAAGGGGCGACACGGTGCCGCCGCCACGTGTGGAGGGGTAGAGGGCGCCGAGCGGCCGTGGGGGGACACCCGGCGGGCGGGCCGGCAGCAGCGGGCAGGTGCGGGGCTCCTGTCAGGTCTGCGGCTGCCGGGGCGAAAGTCCGGGCTGTGCTCTGCCCCGGGGGACAGGGAGCTGCCGGAGCGCAGAGCGGGGCAGGGGGCGAGACGTGAGTTGTCCCCGTGCAGTAAAGCGAGGGGAGGGCGGAGCGGGTCGTGCCAACCCTCCCAAATGGTCTCTGCCGCTAATGCCGCTTCTCTGCTGCTGCGCAGGAGGCCGTGCGAATATAATTCACCTACCACTGTCTTCAGCAGGAAAGAGGCTAATCCCATTTCGCGATTTACTGGCCCCGCTGCGAGCAGGTGAGGCGGCGGCAGAGGTGGGCAGCGTGGGCCGTGCCCCCGCCCGGCTGGGCCCCGCCGGCCGCAGCATGTCCGGTGAGTACCGCGGCTCTGCCCCGGGGGACTGCCCTCGCCGTTCGCAGCACCCCGCTTCGTTTTTGTCTTCAGCCGCCTCTCCGGGGTGACCGGGCTGCGCAGGCCGGGTCCCCCCGGGGCCTCCTCACGCCTTGCACCCCGGTGCGGGTGAGAGTCTCTGCCGCTTTGCGCTGTGCTGTAATTAGTGGTCTCAGATTAGGATTTAAGTTGTTTGGCTGGTGGGATGAAAGTGCTAAACTCGTTTACGTATTCTGCTTGAGCTGGTGGATTGGCCTGCTCAGGTCTCTGGGCGTCTTCCTGCAGGGTGGCAGGCTGGGGTGGAATCCTTCAGCCTGATCCAGAGATCCAGAAAAACCTTCTTTGTGTCCCTTGTTACGTAGCAGCGGTTGTCATTTATTCAAAGTTATCTGTAAAACAATAAGGGACTGGTTTAGGGCTAACTGCATGGGGTGTGTGCAGGTGGTGTTTCATTTCTTCAGTGTGCTCACAGAACTTGGGTAACAGCCCCTCAAAGTTGGATTTGTTGAACCGTTTGAAGGGTGTCACAGACATACCTTCCTTGGACATTTGGCCCCGTGAGTTCCAAGTTTGAATTCATGTATGTGGCACCTCAGTACTGGGGGAAGATGCAGAAAGGGAGTCTGCAAATTAGAATATTAAAGGATCCTGGATTTTTTTGTTTGTTGTTTGTTTGTGGGGTTTTGGTGTGTTGTGTTTAAATTTTAGAAGAAGGGTAGAAGGACTGGAAACATCTAACAATGTATCAAGTCCTCTGTGCTGTCTTTAGATTGTTTAAGCAATTACTCTTCCCCCCCATCTAATATGTAAGTATTTTGGGACCAGCTTTGGGTGCTATGCATTATGCTTATTTGCGTATTATAATATTTCTGCATTCTATTTTTCATAAAGATAGTTTGCTATCAAATGACAAAATCGTAGGTTCTTGAAGCAAGATGTAGCTTGTTCTCAACTGAAAGATACATGGTAAAAACTACACAAAATGGCAAACAAGTCCTATTTCTGTAGCTGCCAAGATAACAGTTGTAATCCTGTAGTAAAATTCAGTATTGTTTTAATAAAGGATAATATAGAATCTGGTTTTGGATCAGGCAGAACTTCAGTAGACCGAGGGAAATATTGCATGCTGTTAAATGACAATTCATATTCTGTTATAAAAAGGTCTGTGTTGGTTGTGCCATCTTCATCAGTAATATAAGTGTTTCTACTATTGGACCCAGACTGGAGAAACATGGGAATTCTGTTCCAAGTGCTTCCAAAGCAGTTGTGCTAGGTCAGAAAAATTAGAAGGTCTGTAGTTTGCATTACCTTTGCCTTATTCTAACACATCTTCACTGAGACATGGTTCTGGGGGAGGATGCATAGGAACCTATGTGTGGGAAGGGGGAGTAACAAAACTGTTGCTAGAGAGCGTGATGTGAGTTGGGGCTGTGTTATGTCATTGTCTCTCAGGCTTTCAGAAAGGTGCTTTGGGCTAAGGGGGCACAGGTCCGGACTGCAGCCTACCTCTCCTGCAGGTTGTGTCTATAGTAGAAGGGAGGAGGTGGCAAAAGTGCAACGGATAGTACCAAGGAGGAATTTAAGAAAACAATGAGACGACATTTGTTCGTATGAATGGCAGTACATAGTGGGGACCTAACCTGCCTCTTGGAGGATTGTAGCTGTTGGTTTACACAGGATGTAAATGGTTATATGCTTGTAGGAAAGTTGTAGTATATGAGTCTGGTCTACTATTGCAATTTTGAAGTGGGCATTTTGACAAATTACTCTAGGAGCCATATCTAGAGCACATTTCTCCTTCCTCTTTCTATCAGAAGGGAGATTAAAATATGTTTTAAAAGCTATGTCTAGTAGATTGTGTAGGAAAAGAAGACCCTACTTAAACTTGCCTTGAAGCTGGCAGGTGCATGTGTTTCATTCAGTGTTTGTAATTATGAGTCACTCCTAATTCTCAGTGGGTACCTGGTGTTTGTTCATTCCCTCTCTTTTTTTTCTTTGAACATCAAAGTGAGCACCACCCTGTCTGCTTGCTGGTGCAGATTCTAAGTAAGGCTTATAGCTTCCCTAGAACTGGTTTTTAGGCCTGTTGAAGAATTCTGCCTCTGGCAGTGTTAGAGGAACTACAGCTACGAGTGAGTAGCATGAGAAGCTGGTGATCTTGGCTAAGAAAACTGTAACGAGTTTCACATAAAATCATGCTGACTGTGGTGATTCACATTGCTTTTGCTGTCTTTTCTATGGGACTAACAGTAGGTGCAGAGCAGGCTCTAAAATAAAAAGTTACCTGCTTGAAAATCTTTGGTTTGTTGTGAGAAACTATTGTTAGATATTAAAACTGAGGAGCCACTGCTAATGATAATGATTTCTAGATGTGCATCTTCATGTGCAGTGTGGTAATCCAGACAAGAGAAATTAGCAGATTTATAGTTTTAATGTGATTCTAATCATACAATTACTTTTCTCCTAATTTACTGAGTCAATGCTGTTAGCCATAGGGTTCCACAGCTTGAAAACTCTTTGCTTGAAAACTTAATAGTGTTCACACTAGGTGTTTTCTATGAAAAAAATCTATTGTCATCCAGCACAAAAAAATTGAAAGTGCACTTGACACTTAAAAATCCAGTTGCAATGAATTTTAAATACCTACAATTTTGGCTTTCAAATATAAAAGATCAAATCTTCTTTTGCCATTTAAAGTCAGTGAGTGAAACCCTGTATAGATTGGAATTAATGTAGCATTGTTCTTGATTTCATTTATATGGGAATTTTCAGATAAACAGTTTACCTTCACAAGTTTATATGAAAATCTGATCCTTAGTTTTGATTTATAAAAATTAAACATTTATTTATAGTGACAGAGTTCCAAAGAACATTATAAACAAATCCAGTAACACTTTTTCCTCAACAACAGGGATTAGATGAAAGAACAAATAATTGTAAGATCTTTTGATTTTAATCCCCCTGTGGATCCTTAATGGATGGATTAGTGATGCCCCTGTAGGATTTTAAAAGAGCTAGGATACGCTTCTCTCTTTGCACTAGAAATATTTTAATATTGGATGGCTTCAGTAAATATTGATTATATGTTTAATTATCTCTAATTACTGACTTTATTTAGAAGACCATATATGTATCCCACCCCTGATTCTCAAAAGAGAAAATGAGTTTATTTTCTGTGTGAAGTATTAGCAAGAATTTCTTAGAAGCTGTATTGTTCAGCAGTTTGCTTCCTTGTGGTTCTGACCGCTTTAACCTGAGAGGTGTAGGTCATGAAAGCATATGTAGGATGTGGTAGTTCGCTGAACTATTTGATGAGTAACTTCTGTATTTTTAGATGTATTGCTTATATGGAAAGTCAGCTTCTATAGCTAAAAGAATTTGCAGAAGCAATAAGAAGATTTATGTGTTCAGTTTTGTGGTTGTTATTTAGAACAGTGTTTTGAGGTTTAAACTCACACGCATTTCAGTTTGCTTTTTTTATTAACCTACCTCCCCATTCTTCTCAGTAGTTGTTTTATTACCTTTGTTTGGCTAAAGATGCCTGTTGCGTAACACAAAAATGCTTTTCTTTGTTGACTCTTTGTGTCTTTTGAAATAATTTTATTGCTAAAGTAGCCTTCAGTGTGTGAGGGTTTTTTTTTTTTAAATGTATGCTTATATTTATTCATTTAACCTTTTCGAAAATTGCACTAGGAGCAGTTCACTTGCACAACTTTCCTTCTAAACCACTCCATGTAAGCAATTGTTTTCTAGAACATCCTTAACTTGCTCAAGCTGTTATGAAAATGGGAGATTTGAAAGCTGCTGTTTTCATTTGCTTCTTCTGGAAATAGTGTTTGCTTAGCTGAGGCATCTGCACGCTATTTTAAGTTTGGCTAGATGATTCAGATTTTTTGGCCAAGTTTAACAGTACTTGGCTTCTTCTGAGGTGCAGGGACCCCTTGCAGTGTCGGCAAACGTAAGGTGTACGTGCTTGGCTTAAACTCGAGTCTGGCTGGAGATGAGAGGGAGGTAGGACAAAAAAGGGGGAAGAAGACTGCACACTAGTGTGTCTTTGCTTTGCTCTGGATGTGGAAGACATGAAAAATGAAAACACTTAAAACCTGAGAGCTTGTCACTGGAACCAACCACACTTCATTGCATACCTCAATGTCAGATTGGAGGTTTAAACTCATTCGGTTTGGCAGCCTCTGGTTGAGGCAGCCATGAGGGCATTTGTTGACTTCTCTGCAACTAGTTCTGTGAGATTCTTTCTAGTGTCTCTCACAGAGCCTGGAAACTGTATGACAGGATGTTTTTGTTGTTGTTATGGTTTAGTTGTTTTAATTTATTCAGCATAATTGCTTGTCCCTGAAGATGATGGTGCTTTTCAGAACAAGTGTTTGTTGAAGATCTGTAGGGTTCATTGGAATTTCCCTCAACTGCATGACCCATTCATATTGTTCTGGTTAATTTTTACAACCTAGAAAGTTGGGCTCTTCCTTCTCCTCCGAGAAGGCTGCTCACCTTGCTGAATAGTAGTAGGTTCTAGGTCTCCTCAGGAGAACCATGATAACAATGGTTCTGTCACAGGACTGAGCTGAAGAAGCAGCCCCTGGTGATACTGCCACAGACCTGATATCTCTACCAAATACATTATGTCTGTCTGCTATTGTGCAGGAGTGTGCATTGCTTGCTTTTTCTTCGTAATTTTTTTCCTTGTGTGTTTCCTGACAATGAAGAACACTCCTAATTTTCTTGGAGTTACTTGAGGTAGGAATCCTTAGCTTCTGGGAGGTGTGCCAACCTTCATAGCAATTTCTCTGGATTTGTTCAGGCAGCAACAGCTATGCCAGTACAAAGAGAACACAACAAAGAATAATGCCTGTTGAATTGATTCAGTGAGTTTATGGAAAGAAGTACATTTTTATGTATTTCTGGCTAGTACTTAGAATCCTATTTGTGTGGTGTGGGTTTTTTTTGTGTGTTTCTTTTTTTTTTTTTTTTCCCCCTAGCTTTTGCCACTGTATAAACAGGAACACTTTCCTTATCACTTGTATTATACTGTGTTAGTTCAATATAAAATCTAAATATTTACACATTGGCTTTTTTGATTTTCATTATGTTTAGGCAATAAGACTCAGGTGATTATTTGTTTAAGGCTAGTCCAAAAACTTCATACCTGTAATAAGGTAAGTCAGGCAAACAAAAAAAAAAAAGAAAAAATTTCAGAAACCCACATTCTGCAGTGACATTCACTGGATTTCCTATTCAGATGTCTCTTTTGGGGGAGTTTAAGATAGGAAAAAGCTTATCACAGGAACTGCAGGTTGCTATAAGCCACAGCTTGTTGGTTAGCTGGAGGAGGGAGATTGTAGGAACCTGACAAAAGAGCTTATGTTAAAGCTGTAAAGTGACTCTTCTGAATATTTACTCACAGTAACGGATCAAGCCTTTGTGACCCTCGCTACCGACGATGTGTACTGCCAGGGTGCTCTGGTTCTCGGACAGTCCTTGAGGAACCATGCGACATCTAGAAAACTGGCCGTATTAATTACACCAGAGGTTTCCACTGGGATGAGGTAAGGACTCATCTATTTTTGGAGGTTGATAATGTGGAGGAATAAACAAGAGCATGAAAGATTTTAATAGGCTTCCTGAGGATTTCACAGCATTATGTCTAGAAGTTCCCCCTTGGCTAACAATTTCTGAGAGGAGTCCCAAGTAACATCCATGACAAGATCACAAGCCTCCTAAGAATTTACTTGCAGAACTAGTGCTTGTGGCTGGGAGTTTTCTTAAGCCCATAATTGGAAAAATAAGCTCATAGTTTGGGAACTAAGGTATTAGTGTCTTGCTTTTGAGATGAAATAAGGGCACTACTGTTTTTTTTCCACAAACTGTTTGTCTTTTAGAAAGAACAGGATAAATAATCACTTGTGCCATCAGAACTCTCTAAAAACCTTAGAGGCTCAGTTTCAGATGACTAATCTTTTTAAAATATTGGTGCATGGTTATTCTGATGAGAAAGTAATTTATTTTTGCCTTTTTTTTTTTTTTTAATAATTTTCCAATTTGGGTTGCGATTCTAGAGGCACTACAGAATTGCATGTACAGAAATCTCGTTAGATCCGCTGAACTCAAGCCTTGTTTTTTGGAGGACTGTGTTCCTTGTTAAAAGGAACGTGAGATGTCATAGCTGCTTAAATTCTTAGTTCTGCTATGGCTTAAGAAATGTGCAAGCTCCTGATTTCTGTATGCCATGTGGAAATATTTGCAATGCATCTGGCTCAAGAAACACATTTTCCCATTTTTGCTGTGATTAGGTGTACAGAAATCTGGTTTTAGGGTTTTTTTGAAGTATGCATTTTGTTGGAACACTGTATACATTTGTCATGTGGGTGGATACTAAGTCCATTAGTTTTTTCATGCCCATTCAGTGGTGGAAAAAAATCTTTAATATATTTTTTTAATCAAGGACAGCTTTTTAAAAAAAGTAAATCACTGAACTATACTATATACTATTCTATATCTACTCTTAATTCTTTCCCAGTTAACAGCTATCCCTTGAAGATCAGTCAAGCAGAAGCTGGTGACTGAAGTCTAGATAAACAGTACAGGCTCTTTTTCTGTGTTTGTATGACATCCAGGACATATTAGTTAATAGTGTAATGGAAATAAATAAGCTGTGTTTAAAAGACATTCTTTTTTCTGTCTTGAAGGAAAATTACTACTGTGGTATTACCTATAAAGCAAGTATATATTGCCTGTTTTAAAAGATGCAGTTTTGAAGCAGCGTTTACTCAAACATAATAGGAGCAAATGACAGTGCTGTCAGTGTGTGCCACATCCTGTGCAAGGCACAGGGAACCCAGGGTGATGCTGGGCCCAGGAACAATTGTGCAGGGTGAAAGCTGCTTTAATTTCTGTTGGTGTTTCCATAGGAGATAAAGTAACTGAAATAAGGATTAGTTTCTCCTCCATACAACAACTGCCATTTTTGAGACGTGCTGGCCCTGTAGTGAAGGCAGTGATGGTTTGTGGCCTAATTGGCAGCTGTCACTTCAGCAAACTGTTTGCAAATGCTTTTCACTTCTGACTTCTCAGTCTAACCAGTCGATCTTGCCTTTGTTATTGCCATAATAAATGTGCTGCTGTGTGTCACTGTCTTCATGCCAAAAGTGACTTCTGTTGTGCCTCTCTCAATCCTGCTGCTTGCTCTGGTAGGTCTGTCCTCCGCAGTGTGTTTGACGAAGTTATCGAGGTGGATGCCCTTGACAGTGCTGACTCTGTCCATCTGGCTCTGATGCAGAGGCCAGAACTGGGTGTAACCTTCACAAAGCTTCACTGTTGGACTCTTACTCATTATAGTAAATGTGTCTTCATGGATGCAGACACTTTGGTGAGTAGAGCGGGATCTGTGGAAACATTTGTTTCTGTCTCAAAGACTCTGAGTGTGGGATACTTCCTTGTCAGGCAGCCTACAGGCCTATGAAGTGACCAGATTTGCTGGTAATCACAAGATCACAAGACCTCCAGCTGGCAGGTTGTGGCAATGCTCACAGTTTGCTGGCTGCATAGAAAGAAATGCTGTTTTGAGAGTAGACTCAAGACTGTCCTCAAAAGTGATCACAAACACACTTTATGCAAATAAGCTTATGACAGGTGTTTAAAATAGTTCTCTCTACTATACTTTTGCTTGGACTTACTCTGGTCAGGAAGGCAGGCCAGTTTTAAAAGAGAGAAAAAAAAGCTCTAGAAACTTTTTTTTTTTAGGAGATAAACATGGCCATAATTTTGACAAGGACAATAATGTCAGCCTTCCCCTACCCTTACATAGCTTATTTTAGAAGAATAGGATTCATTTTAATTTGATAGGATTGTATTTGAATTAGAAAACAAATAAAGTTATTCTTCTCAGGGGATGAGGGGGGAAGCTTATGATTATGATTTCCTGTTTAACATTGAAGTTAAAGGAGGAAAACAAATATTTATTTATTCAATTAAGTAATACATCTCCTAAAAAAATATTTCTTCTCCTGCTTTTCATAGTGGCTTAATTACAGATTGGGTCCAGACTTTCAGTGGCAGCACAGCAGTCTTTCCACTAACTTTAAAAGTGACCAGGGTCTTAACCTGATTGATTTTTCCCACTTCCTTGTGAAGCTTCAAAATCAAACCAAAACAAACCTCTCAGCTAAACTTACATTAGAATATTTGTAACAAGAAACAGTTTTTCTGCTACCCGTTTGGTCAGACAGTTGTGAACTCAAATTATTTGGATTCTCAGATTTCATTCATCTCTTTTACAGTTACTGAGAATACTGGACTACGGGAAGGTTAGCTAAGAAGGAAGGAAATTTTGTGTTTTCTTGGTACATTATAATACTTAAAGGGAACTTCTGGAGAGTCTCATGAAGTAATTTCACAGGGCTTGTGCTTTTATCAGAGAAATTAATGTTACCTTATTATATTAAAAATAGAGGTCCTGACCTCTAGCATGTTTTGCATTGCCACTGCTTTCATGTTCTACAAGCGATATACTTCGCTAAACTAGCAATTTACTCCATTGGTACTGATCTGTCTACTCATGTTATAGAAAACATTTGCTCTGATGTTTTTTTTCTTTTTGTTCTACTGTCCCTAAGGTGCTTTGCAATGTTGACGAGTTGTTTGATCGAGAAGAGTTTTCAGCAGCTCCTGATTCTGGCTGGCCTGACTGCTTTAACAGCGGCGTATTTGTGTTCCGACCTTCTTTGAAAACCTATAACCTGCTGCTCCGGTTTGCTGCTGAGCATGGCAGCTTTGATGGTAAGTGGCGAGGTGTAAGGGTTGAAGAGCAAGATGTTAGATTCCTTCTCAGTAAGCTGGTTTTCTGTAGTTTCCATGCTATCTGGCAGAGTGGAGGAAGACAGGAGTTCTCTGGGTTTTGTGGAATTGTGCCCCCCGCAAAATATAAGGTGCAGACCTTTGTCTCTTACACTGTACTTAAGACTCACTGACTTATTGTGGATGGTGATTCCCAGAAAAATGCAATGAAGGGACATTGTGTCCAAGTCTTGCTCAGTAACTTTTAATTTTGCTATCTGGTTTAGGAGAGAGAAATACAGCTGATCTTAAGTCTTCTGCTCTGAGGGAGATCAAAATCCTTTCCTACTCCTTTCTTCATATATTACAATAGGACTCAATTTCCCTGAACTTTCATCGGAGTGGATCAGGTATTATTCACTTGTACCTGCTCATGTGGCCATGTTGTCAAGTCCAAGTTGCAGTCCCATGAACACACCAGTCTCACTCACATCTTTGGATGTGAAATTTTGATGTAAATTTGAGCATATGCATAATTATTGTAATACTGTTTTATATCTTCTTTAGGAGGTGATCAAGGCTTGTTGAATAGCTTCTTTAGCAACTGGGCAACAGCAGACATTGGCAAACACTTACCCTTCCTCTATAACTTAAGCAGCAGTGCAGTATATACCTACATTCCTGCTTTCAATCAGTAAGTACTAACACTCCTGACTGACTGTAAACCCCTGTAGTTCGTTAGCAAACATTCTGTTGTGAGAGAATAGTAATGGTGTATTCTGTTGATCATACGTTAGAATAGTCACAAATGTTGTTATGTAAAATTCACGCAGTAGAATCTTAAATGCAATATGAATGTTTGCCATGTGGACACAGCGTCCCAGGGTTGGCTACATTTTATCATATGTTGTTTCAGAGAAGCTTTTTCTCATATTTGAAAAGATGTATATTACTTCAGCATTAGGTTCTGATAGCTTTACTTTGAAAGTTGTTCCCTTCTTTTCCAGTCAGTTCTATGGGAAACAGGTGTGTGGGATTTTGTGTATGTGTGTGTTTGTTTTTTCTTTTTTTTCTCTCATTTATTTAAAACCATTTTTTATTCCATAGAACAAAATTTGTGCTAGTCGTTATATGACTTCAGACAATGCAGTTATAGAAAGTTTTCTGGCAGAAGGCAAGTTGGATTAAGGGTGTTATGACTTACTCTTCCAGTTGTGCAAAACAGTCTTACTGGAAGGTGAAAAAATTTCATGTATAGACCTGTATGTTTAACATCTACAGTTTTGGCAGAGATGCTAAAGTTGTTCACTTCTTGGGAGCAACAAAACCCTGGAACTACAAATACAATCTTCAAACAAAGAGAGTTATGCAGGATGGCACCACTGCTGGATCTTTTCATCAGCTGTCGTTTCTGGCCCTCTGGTGGAATATATACAGTGCCAGTGTATTGCCTTTGCTAGAAAAGTTCCAAAAGATGGAAGAATCAGAAACTGAGGAATGCAAGGTAAACTAAAAAGGAGTTAATGGGAATATGCTGAGATCACAAGAAAAATTCTGAAAATGATGAATTCGCTAGAGGAAGGAGTTACATGGGCAAATATCATATCTGTTGGTTGGTAGGAGCAGTGATTACTTCTAGAAATATCGAAATTAGCAGTTCAAGAAAAGTTCTTAATACTACTGGCTTACCAAATACTTCCCCCCAGTCTCCTTAATTGATGCAAAGTTTGTATGGGAATGTATGTACATTAGATTCTGCAAATTAAACATGAAGTATGATACAAATTATCCAGAGATGGTGGTAATCTGGCTATGAAACAAATAGACTTTTGACTTTTTGAAGCGAAGTTGATGTAGACCATCAAACTCGCTCTTGAGCTATAGTAAAATTTACATTTTTGGAACTGCATCATGACTTGTTTTATGAGGGTCATGGCAAATAAATCTATTTTGCAAGACGATGTTAATTATGTTTAGGATGTTATATTCACTACTTGTATGTCACCAAGCATTATTTACTGAGCTCTTTATGCCTTTTTTTTTTTTTCCTTTGAAAGCAGTGAAGAGATGTGTGGTTTCCATGAGTATAATTAAAAATCTGTTGATAAATAGATGATTTCTTGGAGACCAGGAGCATAAAGTTATGAGTCTGATTTTTAAAATTTTCTATCCAGACATGACAATTTAGATCACTTTTATGCATATGTAATTTTTTTTTAATATTAGACTATTACTATAACTGAACTAATATAGTCTGGTAAGATCAGTTGGACAACTACCATCAACCCCAGAGAGAAATTTTGTTTGTTAACCTCATGACAAATTGGAAAGCAGAGGAAGGAATGGGTAGTTTCTGATCTTGTACTTTACCATGTTTTAATTTTTGAAAAATTATGCAGTAAACATTTCTATATAACACGAAGGTGGAAATATCTGTTGGATTTACTTCCTGATGGTGCTGGCATACTCATGAGTGCAAAATCCAGACTGCAAAATACTCTGAATCTGCGGCTACAACATTTTTAAAATTTATTATCTTATTACTTTAACGCTGAAATCCCTGTAAGAAAGAGAAACAGTTGTAAACAGGTATTAATTTCCTGCAAAATTGTATTGCAGTGCTGAGATGTTCTTGTTTTTGTTAGCACACTTTCAGTGGAGTTGAAATTACACTGAAAAAGGTCAGTCCTCCTGTGGCCAATTCACTGCAAATGCCTGAGCTTCCAGAGCAGACACATGAAACATCATGTTTACCTGAGGAAGTCACTTTCACAGCTGTAAGTATGTTAAGTTACTATATGCAGTAACAAATGGTATACTAAAATGAGATTTTTTAAAAAATGATGCTTCTAATCTATGAGGTTCTATCTTCTTCAATTTAGCTGTAGCTGCTGAATTTTCTTCCTAGCATCACAAACAGTCTAAAGAGTATTTATTTTCTTGAATCTTTAGTCACAGATGCATGATGTGTCTGGAGGTTTAAAGAGTTTTCAGTGAATTTTACAAAGAGATTGCTTATTGAAAGTTGTTAGGTACTTAATAAAGTGTAATATAAAAATATATATTACCAGAGGAATCTTTTAAGTATTAATACTCTTGTGAATTAATATATTTAAAACAAAAATCCCTTCCAGCTATCCTCTGTAGAAATTACTTGGTTTATTTCTGGAAGTGTTGACTTGGAAACCTGTTCCCCAAATTTCTCTGATTTGGGCAATAAAAATCATAAGGTTCACTTAAAGTAGTGTCATTTGAAGTTAAATTTATTCTTTTAATAATTAGGATTGGTATATCAGAATATCATATTGACGAGAAATTAATAACCTGATTCACTTCTTACTTAGGAACACAATAATTCCACTTTTCATTGCTTAGCTTCAGTAATCTTGTGGGATTGTTTTGTTTTTTGTAGAAGAGACTTCAGAATGAAGTCTCTCTCCTCATTAATGTTTGGCTAAGGTGAATATTTGGGACAATATTTTTGGGGCAATCTATTTTACTTCCATTTTGAAATGCTTTGTTCTTTCTATGCATATAAAAAGCTCCTGAGTTACAGAGCAAGCTACAATCTTGAAGTTTTTCTTCTTAAATTTTTGCCTGAGTGATAGGCATCTACTGTAAGCCAGCTTTTCTAGGCTGTTTCTGTAGTCACTGAAGACTGACAGCCACTTTGAACCTATTTTAGGATGAGATGAGCTGCCCTCTGGAGGTACTTATCCTAGGTTGATTGTAGTAGGAGCTTAGATTTGATAGTCGTTTTGATAGCTACAGCTGGGCGAGATGAATTTTGTCCTTGGTGATAATGTGTTTTGTTCCTTTTCCTCCCATCTACTGCTTTCCCCTACCCCAAGTCTGGAATCGATTTGTATTGTATGAATTCTCAATGATAAGGAAACTATGAAAAAATATTCTCCTAATAAAACCTCATTGACTGTATTTTAGCAACCTGTGTGTGAAGTTGAGCAAAGCAGTTCTAGCGTCCATATCTCTGAGCATGACAGACCTTCAGAACAACTTGTATTTCATCCTGTGGTTCAGGAAACCTCAGAACTGGTACATGTAGCTTTCTGCATGGTACCTCTATTGATAATTGCATTAATTTCTTTGCTGTCAACATAATCTTGGGAAATCGCAACTAATTGTGAGATGTGCCAATAAATTCTTTCATCTTTTAGCTATGTAATTCCTTAACTGCTACCGATACTGGGGTATGATGCCTTTCTAGTCTTCTTTTAAAAATTTCTAGTTTTTAAATACATATTTTCCTGTGCTAACCCCCAAGTAATAAATGCATGGTGTTAATTTTAGCTCTGTAGTACTAATACAAGCAAAGCTATTTGGGGTTTTTCGTTCTGGTTGTGGTTTGGTTTGGTTTTTGGTTTTTTTTTTTTTTTTTTTTTTTTTTTACCTGCTAAAGTGATCTTTCCAAGCAAGTGGAAAATGAATGTACAGTGAGTCAGGCATGGAGCCTAAGCCACTAGGCTTTCCTTTATGATCTGGCACTATGTTTATCTGTGGGCAGCGTGACAGCAGTCCTAGACCTGTCATCAGTGGGGGTGACAAGGTGTCAAGAGGCTGTATCTTGTACACAACACAGCCATGTTCCTAATGAGGCCTTTTGTGTGGTTGTGAAACATTACAGTGAAATACTGTAAGACTGAAAAACAAAACTGTAGCTCTTGTGCAGCCAAGGGTGTATGTGCCCTAGCTAAAATTCTTAATTTCTAAAAACATGATGATTCCTGTCTTGTTGCTGATGGCACCCTAAGCTGCTGTTAAAGCTTGCCAGTGGCTAAGGCATCTTCAGGCATTACTGCAGTTTTGTATATACAAAGCCTGAAAAGTAAATACCAAGTATTCTTGCATATTTGCATATATAGGGAGAAAGCATGCCCTTCAGAGTGTTTATTCATGTTTAAATTCATGTACAGAGTGGGACCCAGGTGGAGATAGATATGGAAGGTTGCAGTTCCCTGAGCATATCCTGTCATGTTGGTGGTTTGAAATACTGTACCTGGTCTTCAGGTGCAGGTCTTGTGCAAGTCCTGTGTATTATCTGCCCCAAACTGGCAGATGTAATGGTTATTCCAGGACACTTAGGCAGTTTAAGCCACTAATTCCTGCCCACTAAATTATACTCTGAAACATCTTTATGTTGAATCTGTGAGGGCTTCACTGGAAGACCACTCTGGTTGATATAAATTCTGTTTATAATGTGAGATGCGTTGTTTGCCTTGCAGCCTCTTGGAGTAGTACTGAAAATAGGCTTTCTGTAGCATCCTTGATTAGTCCTTGTTATATTTAATCTTTATTACTGGTTATACAATTGTTTGGATGTTTCAATTTAACTGGCATTGATCAATCATGGAAACAGTTTTCCGGTTATGTGGTTGATCAGTAATAATGTCTCTTGCATTTGTGCACCTATGATAACTTGGTCTTGAACCAGGATTCACAATTTTGGACTGTCATTCAAAATTAATTTGTTATTGTTGTAATCAATAGTGTCAGTCTCTATAAGTAATCCACATGCGTTAATGTCTCACACCTGCAAAATAATACTGATCTCACCAGAGATCAGATAAAACAAGTGACCAAAAATTATAGGAACTTGTGTTCACATGAGAGCCTGTTGAAAACAGAATTTGCACAGATACATGGCTACAATTTATTGTAGGAGATATTCCAATTAAACAGGCCCTATTTGTAGTATTCTCATAGTGGTGTTGCTGAGTATGCCAAGGTCTGAGCTAAGACAAGTAAAATAAATGTTTGCTATGTTCAAAGATGCTATGGCAAGTAGTAAAAGCATGGGAAAACGAGACCACATTATTAAAACAAGAATGAGTGTTTGGATACTGTTTGTCTTATTGTTTCAACTGGGACTGTACAAAGGAGAAGTTTGACATTTAAGGTTTAACTTCACAGCACTGAAATGAGAAACAAATGGCTGGTTTCCCACTGTTCTGCTTCTTCCCACAGAATGAGGTCGCAAATTCTGTTTCGGAGCTGTCTATTCACTTTAAAGCAGAAGAACCAAGTCCAGAAGATGAACGGAGAAAATGGGAGGAAGGGCGCATGGACTATATGGGGAAAGATGCTTTTGAACATATCAAGAAGAAATTGGATGCATTTTTACATTAAGATGGAGTGTACTGTAATGGCCGTCATGATCGGTTTCTTCTATAAATGCAATTCTTGAATACTTGGCTGTCTTCATAGTTTATTTGACACCAAAGTTACAGGTAGATATAGATCATTGTACATTTTGCAGGAAGATTAACAGATACAGACTCTTGTTCTGTAACTATTAAGTGTGCCTCATCTTTGTTGTTATGTGGGTCTCATCTTCATTATTCTCCCATAGTGCCTTCTGAAGTATAATGAACGGTACCCTCTGAGTTTGAACTCTAATTTATCGCTCTTCCCTGCTCCTTCCCGTAGCATTCTGCAGAAACGTGCGTGAGTGTGAAACAGTGTTGGAAGCTGAGACTATTTCACAAATTGAAGTTATTTAAAAACTACTTTTACCTTTTAGAAGATGCTGTAAAAATGTTTAAATGAAAACCTTGTTTTTGAAAGCAAATTAACACTTTCAAGGGCAACCGTAGTGTAGACTTCAATATGAGAAAAAAGTGAGGAGATGAGATCCTGGCCTCACGGGAGTCTGTGAGAAAACTTCTAAGTATACTTAGGATTATAAGAAATTCAGACTTTGTCTTGGATCACTGGTGGATGTTTTCTCTATTTATAGGAAGCTGCTCAGCTGCATCACCAGCATGAAGAAGAGCGTTGTAAAACTCTTAAAATAGACTGATAATGTATGATAACCTTTTATATTGTTGCTATAGGATACCATTGTTTTTATTATTATTATTGTTAGCTTTACTTGCATATTCAGAGTTGCTTAGAGGAAGAAATGCTGACACTATGGTGTGAGCCTTCTGGTGCTTTATATCAGTTTGTTTACAGTACTTCAAACTGCCATTAACAATAGCATTCTTCTCCTTTAGCATGGTTGCCCCCGATTGCAGGCAGTTTGAGTGCAACTGAACACACAATTGGCACTTGTTTTAGTAAACAGGCCCTCTGAAGATCTTTTAAACAATAGCTGTGTGTGTGGGAGCTAATAAATCTGTGAGTGTAGTTCCAGAAAAATTTACTGATGAGACTCCATTATGTTAAGGATACTTATGGGGGATTGCTTTGTGAATCTGGGTATTTAGACTAATGTCAGCAAGTTTGTTTTAGCAAACAAGGAAAAATAAACACTGAAAAAAAAGAAGCTTGACAGGCATACTAATATGGTAAGAGATTTGACACAGTTATTCATAACAACACTGAATATTAGAAGAAGAATTCTGCAGTGCTGGTGCAGGACTTGAAATATGTTTCAGTCTTAATATGTCATCAATTTTTGTACAGATATACCTAATGAAATAACTTGGGAATTCTGTTTAAAAAGAAATGATGTAATGTTATGCATCAGAGGGGTTGCTGTGGATGCTAGAGGAGAAAAAGGCAGAGTAGAAGGGGAAGAATTTTTGCTTATTTTTTCTCTATCAAAAAGGAAAGGGGTGGGGGCGGGGAGTAACTGGCACAAATAAGGAAACGAACAAACTACTCAAAAGGTCCCTTAAAGGAAGAAAAATGATCTGTGACTATTTTAGAAGTAAATTCTAATATTCGTAATAGTGGATTTCCTTCTACTTTTGTTGGGTATTTCCAATTTTATCTAGTTCTTTATTTCTCATTTATTCTGAGCACTCTCAAAGTGGGAGTCTCTTTGTTGAGTCTGCTGAATTCAAGCTTCCAGTTCAAGTCAGATGTTTAGGGTCTCTGAAGTCAGAGAGAGATGTCCAGAAGATGATTCTTCTCAACTTCTCCATTGATCATAAAGGGACCCTGGGTCACCTGCCTCTCCTGGGTGGGCAACCTTCCCACCTTAACACAGGTGAGTTCTGTCTCTGAGAGTGTGTGACCCAGTGCAGCACTGTATGGAGGTCACAGCAGCTGCAGTGTCACTCTTAGACATGTGGCATTTGATCTGCTGATTTATCCTCATTTCTTAATGAACTCGTGCACATCTGAGAAAGTTCTCTGTTTTATAAGCGTTATTACTGATGTAATTCGAACAGTTTTTGAAGACTATATAAAACTGTAGTCAGCAATGTGAACTCATGCTTCATGCAGCTGTATTTTTTACTGTAATGACTAGATTTTAATGGGCACATTAATTCGATTATGGGAGAAGAACTACTGATGTGAAATCACTAACTGGAAGGTTTTTAAATGGACATATGAATGTAGTAAAAGGAGCTGTCATGGAATACGCTTGAAAGCGCTAATATGTAAAAAGGTACTGAGTGTGGATTATACAATGTTTTGCAAAGAAATGTAGTACGTTAATATAATGGAAATAAAACTGAAATGGAAAGGACACATGAAGTCATGTGCTTATCAGGTGGTGCAGAGTTACAGGTTGTTGATGTTGTGCCAGGAGTATTATTTGTGACTGACTAGTTAGTTTAATGCTTTTTAATTTTATTAAATTGCTTTTGAGACATTAGCACTAACTTCTAAACAGAATTAAGAGGTGTGAGTTCTAATTATTTCTACAGACATACATAATTATAAGCTTTATGATCTCTTGAATTAGCATAACAGTAGCTGGCTTATTGTATTTTGTGGAAAATTACAGCTGTTGTTAAAAGCCCTGCCTGAGTTTTTAGGTGCTGTCTTCACACATAAAAATGCTGAACTAGTTACAAATAATGTAGTGTCGTAGTGGATTTTAGCACAATATTGTTGTCACTGGGGTGTGAGAAGGGACAAGAATCTCATGCGTGAGTCCAGAATTTGCAAGTGCTGTGCTTGGGCCAGCACTCTCTGCTCTCACAGACACTGTTCAGGAATTCCAGGGGGGTGTTATGTGCTGCATGTTGCCATGAACTACAAGGCTGAGGCTTGCTAAGTTGAAACATAACTTGGAAAACAAACCTCAAAATATTCACCTAGAACTTCTTCCATGTTAAAGTGTGGTATGGCCGCAGGTATTTTTAGGGCAAAGCAAGTTAAGAAATATGGGCTTTTCCAGCACGGTTCCTTTTTAACCAAGGCATATTTTTCACTTTGGCAATTTGGAAGGCACTGTAGAGTAATAACCTCAAGGAAATGTAACGTGGAAAAAGTTGCACAGTAAAATGAGAACCATGGAAGATCTTTTAACCACTGGTGTGCATGTGTGTGTGACTATGGGATTCGTCAGTGTTGTTTAAACCCCAGTGACCTGAGAAGCCGCTGTAAGGATTTGGAAATGCCAGACTGTGACCTGTTGCTGCGTGGCAGGCTCTGTGTTTAAAGAGGACAGTTTGTGTTTAAAACAAAACATGCTGATTCTTCTCCTGTCATGTGCTTAAAGTTATTCACAGCTAGACTTAGAGGGTGATTTTATTTACCATACAATTTTATTGGGTTTTCTTCATGTATAAACAGGAGATAGGGTGGGTGTACCACAGGGAAAATTCTTGAAAATTTTAGACATGTGGGTTTATGCACTTTCCTAGTTTATGGGAAAAGGAGATTGTTGTTCTTGAAATATCACTTTGCTTACTGCCTGGTATCTTGCAAGGACCTTTCCAACAGGATTGTTCTTGGGAAATAAGTTTTCTTTGTCTCTCTAGTTCATTCAGCTTGTATCAGTTGTTTGTAAGGCTGATATTTGAAAAAATGCCTTTTTTTTTTTTTTTTTAAACATTGATTTTTCTATCCATCAATGGGAGGCTGGTTTAGTAGGAGGTGGCTTTATATGTTTACATGCTCCTTAAAGTGTCTATTTGTTCAACAGAAACAAGTCTGCAGCATATCCTTTCATTCCTTAATAGCTCTTATTCTGTTGTTTTGCTAATCTAAACTGTTTTGACTCATATGACTTTGAAAATAACATGAGATAGGCCTGTTTTCTTAATTCACATTTCTAATATTTTTACCATTGTGTAAAGGTATTTAGGTCAGTCTATGAAAAAATGTTTCATATATTTGATTCCTCCTCTCCCCCCACCCCCGCTCCAGTTTTCTCTTCATCATTTTGGGGATGTTTGTTTGCTTGTTTTCTATAAATTAGCCCTATATATAAGCTTAAATACATAGCATAGCAGTCAATTCTTAAATAGCCTACAAAAATACATGTCAGTTAATACTGGCCATTGAAATAGTCTGCATTTTCAATCTATTGGTTGCAAAATTCCTCCGCTGAAATTTTGTTCATCCTGAGTTGGCTGGCTCCTAAGTAACAGTTTATTTTGTGTTCGCAGTTAAAAGCAGTGACACTCAAGCAATGCATTGCACTCTGGTATAAACTTTCTACTTGATGTAATAACAGCATACTGTAATCCTAGGAAAGGCAGTTAAAAAATAAACGTTATATATAATTTACTTTAAAACGTTATAAAAACTGTTTGTCAGAAGACTGGCAATGATATACTATGAATACTGGAAAAAAACCCCACAGTTGCAGGCATTTTTTCTGAGTTTCACTTTGACTGTTTTCAGAACCCTTTCAGCTTTGAGAAAGTGGAGTGGGGGAAAAAAAAAAAATAAATTCCAAGAAACCCAGGCTCCAGCTTGTGATTATTTCAATACTTTTCATACTTCGGGATGTTATGATGTAAACTACCTTGGAAAAGTGTTTGTTCCTTTAATAGTACTGTACAAGTTGCTGAACTGTGATAAATATAGGTGATTGTCCTTTAGATGTGTAATATTTGAAACAGGTGATTTGTTTCATTTTAGAGAACTCTGACTTTCAAAGTCTTCTCACAGTATTAAATACTTGGAAAAAAATCTGATGGCATGTGATGGGTGGGTACGTGGTTAATGTTTTGTTTCATCTAAAGATTTATTTTTTAAACCTCCTTAAATTCTTCATCTTTCCAAACCTTTTACTTACAGCTTTTAGACAAATGGCAGAGCAGAAGCCAGGGTCACCTGGAACCTGTAAGATCCCATTTATCTCAGAAATGTAAGAAATGTGGGGTTGGGGCTTTTTTTGTTTGTTTTATTTTGTGGTTGTGTGGCGTTTTTTTTCCCAAAAAAATCTTAGTAATGCAGTAGTATGGTGACTCATAGAAAAACTAGGTATTTAATAAGTTTGATTTTTACAGAATTGTTTAGGTGTAGCACTAGAATCAAAGCTTTCTACAAAAATGCTCCAATATATTGTTCACACTATGTATCTCTGTGTATTTTAAACTACAGTCTGGCAGCAAGCAAAAGTTTTTTGATATTTACTCCGTCTTTTTGGTGATTCATGTAAATGCTTCTCAAATATACTCAGAGTCCCCAGGAATTTCAAGCTGGATAAACTCTGAGCTCCAGTTGCTTTTCTCGGTTTATCTGTTACACAGTAATTTTGCATCCTCAAGCGATGGGATCTTGTGCTCCATGCACTGGCACTCCCCTGGGTCCCAGCAGAGCGCAAGTGACATGTCTGATATTTAAACACAGTGAAGCGAGGTGTCTTAGAAGCTTATTGTGTCACTACCCTGAGACTTGATGATTATTTTGTTGAGTCACTCTAATGCAGTGATTTCAAATGTCATTTGATAATGATCAAATTACTGAGATGGAAGTCAGCTTCATACAACATGCATGTCAAACATTTATACAGTACAGATACAGCTCTTTCAGTAAAACCTAACTTCATTCGTTAGACTAATTCTTCCCTTTCTATGGTGTCTATATTTAACCATGTGTGGGCACATTCTCCTATGGTTAACACTGGATTGAAGATTTGCCAGGTGCTTCAGGTTTTCCCAATGGGTCATTTCATGTGATACTTGCTGCCTTCGTTGAAGGGAGAGACCATGAGAAAATATGGGAGAAAGCATACAATTTAGCTTTTAGTCTTCTATAGATATATCTTTTCAAAATATCATTATAGATGATTTTTCAAGCAAACCTAGGTAAGAGTCTATTTCTTTCAGTATTATTCAAATGCAAACAGTTTTTGTAACAGCTTTTAACCTATTAATGTATTTTATGTGGAAGTGTGCACCAGTATGACTCTTGAGAGCACGCCTGCAGAGAAGGGCTTGGGCGTCCTGGTAGATGAAGAATTGAACATGAACTGATAATGTATGCTTGCAGCCCAGAAGGCAAATTGTATCTTGTGCTGCCATCAAAAGGAATGTAGCCAGCAGATCGAGAGAGGTGATTCTGTCCCTCTGCTCTGCTCTGGTGAGACCCCACGTGGAGTTCTGTGTCTAATTCTGGAACCCTCAGTACAGGAAAGACATGGACCTCTTGGAGAGGGGCCAGAGGAGGCCACAAAAATGATCAGTGGGCTGGAACAGCTCTGCTGTGTGGACAGGCTGAGAGAATTGGGGTTGTTCAGGAGAAGACAAGACTCCAGGGACACCTTATTGCAGCCTTTCAGTACTCAAAAGGAGCCTGTGAGAAAGATGGGGAGAGACTTTTTAGCAGAGCCTGTTATGATAGCACAAGGGGTAATGGTTTTAAACTAAAGGACAGGAGATTCAGAATAGACATGAGGAAGAAATGTTTTACAATGAGGATGGAAAAGCACTGGCCTAGGTTGCCCAGAGAGGTGGTAGTTGCCCCATCCCTTGGAGACATTCCAGACCAGGCTGGATGGGGCTCAGAACAACCTGATCTAGTTCAAGATGTCCCTGCTCATTGCAGGGGGTCAGACTAGATGACCTTTGAAAGTCCCTTCCAATCCTATTCTATGATTCTATAATGTTTGCTTTTATACAGGCTGACTTTTTTCCTGTGAGGTGTAGGGCAGGCGTGAAAGATTGAAATGGTATAAGCCAATCCAAATGCTTTCTGCTCATGTTTCTAGCTCTTAGTCTGGCTTTAAACTTGGGTCAAAAGCATTCACACTATGCTCAGAGATGGAGTTCAGGGTTTTTGCTGATGTATTGGGCTTCCCAGTCTGTCAGTAGGAGGCTGGACCTATGCTTACATGTTGTGTGAGTGCTTGAACACCTTCCCATGCCCTGGTAAACACTCTAATCCTGGCCTAATCTGGGACTGGGAATGTTCTTGTATGTAAACCAGGTGGGGAGGGTAGTTAGATGAAGAGAGAAAAAAGTTATCTTCATGCTTAGCTGACAGTGCAGGTGATGCTGAACCAACTGGCTTGACTCTAGAGAACAGTTTTTGACTTTGTTCCCCACTGAGCAATAAGATTTCTCCTCCATCTCTGAATTGGCCAAACTGGTTTTGAAAATGTGTATCTTTTATGCTCTTTTCTTTCTGTATGAATCCAGTGAAATGCGGCTGCTCTGATTTCAACCCTTGTCAGCCACAGAATAATGACAAATCTTCTGACAAGTTCTTTGCATTTAAATCCACATCAGTATTGCTATCAGGCAGTAAGAACTGTATTTTTAGATACTTCCGTCAAGTCTGACATTGATGTGTCCTATCAGTTCATTGTCAGATTAGCCCTTTGGTTATTCCACATAACTTGCCTGGTGACCTTTTAGAAGAAAGGTAAAACAGAGAAAATAACCTGAAGAAATGTCTGGGCAGCTTTTTGAAGACTTTCATTTGGTGCTGCATCATGGTCACAACCTGTGCTGTTTAGAGCAAAATAACAGTGACTTACCATGTGGGTGGCATACCACATTGGCAGTATGAGTCAGGGGCTTTCTTGAAAACACTGGGAAAGGTGCATGGTCAAGGCACGCACACCCTGCTATCCTGGGGCTGGTGAAAGGGCTGGGATGGGCTACTGCAGCTCAAGAGCTGAGAGAGCAGCACGCTGCTCTGGGATTATCAACTGCCCTGGGCCGCCTTATCTCCTCTGCTTTCTAAAAGGCAAAAAATGACAGACAGATAACCTTGGTATAGAACAGGGCTGTACTGGTGTAGGTCTGTGAGGTGGGTAGCCTTAAGGAAACGGGTCACCCGAAGCACCTGCTGTGCTGCTCTTACTGCACTTTGTGACTTTTAAAATCTTGGTGACCCTTAGCTGTGTGATTGGAGTGAATATATAGTGTTCAGGAAGGCTTAGAAGTTTGAATCTGAGACTCTGGCACATAATCTACTTTTTTAGAAGCAGAAAATGTAGGAACCTTGGCTTAAAAATTGGATTTGACACAGAAACCCTGCAAGAACATGGTTAGGATTATATGTTGAGAGATGAATTTATTTAACCTGAGGGCAGCAAGAGAGGATTAGATATTTTAATTCCCTCTCTTTCCCTAATGACTGTACAGAGTGCTGACACTTGTTTGGCTTGGAGATTACCTGTATACTGAAGTGATTAGTACGTGTGGTGAATTTTTTAACACCTTTTACTGAGAACAAAGTGCTGTCTCACAAAACAAAGCACATTTTTCATGGGGTGTAGTAGCAGTCTCATGATATCAGGAGCATTATCGCTCAAGTGGGACATGAAGTTTATGAAATGGCCTCACAGATCGTGAAATTTGGGACCTATCTGGTCAAGGCAGCTAGGTGATGATTTTCAATGCTCTCTCAAGTAAGATGACTTAACAACATGGAAAATGTATGTCAGTAGGAACTGCTGTGGTTTAGCATTTACAAATAGCCAGATACTTTGCTGCTGCACTTCAGATGATAACGTTAGCGACCTAATTTTTAAAACATACTTGTCAGTTTAGTTTTTCCTCAGAATTCTTACATGATAGGTAAATGAATGCACAGATGAGGCAAAATAATTGCTGTACATTACTAGGTGTTTATTTCTTAGAGGTCAGTGTGTTTTGGTATGTTTCCAAATTAAATATGCAATTGTGCTTTTAAACACAGGAGAGTATTTTTCATCAAAAAGAGAAGGCCTGAATAGACATTCCCTCTTGATTGCAGTCCTGTTGCCTTAACAAGCACATTACTTGTACAAACAGTTGCATTTAAAGTTTGTGCTCTCATAATTCATAATTTACTTGAATTGGAAATCAGCAAGGAAATGAATTTAATTTTATTTATGTGGGGTTTTGATCCAGAATTATGCACTTGAGGGATAAATTATTCAGGTGACTCATAGGTGGAATATGTTGGGAGCTTTTTATGTTTTTGTTTGGTTGGTTTTTTAGCTACAGGCTTATTGAATTTCTGTGGGTAAGGAAAGGTTGAATAAAAATTGTAAATAACGCTCCTTTCAGTTATTCCAGTGTAATTTGACCCACATCTCTGTATGACTGTAGTCTTGTGAATGTGAAAACTATCAGCTTTTTTTAAAGCTACCTGTACTTAGATTTTGTTTTTAAACTATGCTATCTGCTTTGTTGTTTTCTTCATCACACCAACAGAACGGGAATGTGCCACAGCATGGCTGCAGCCATGGCTTCCATATATTATTGTAAGGAGACAGCTGCTGTGGGACCGGAGTCAGCGTCTTGCGATGCTCTTCTACAGCTTCTCTTATTCTCCTTGTTACAGTATCAAACAAGGGCTCAGTGTCAGCTGATAGAGGATTCTCCTCAGAAGGATCTTGCGAGAGATCAAACAGCAGTGGAGGGTCATGATGGCTTACACCATCCCCAAAACATGGGCAAATTCCTCTTCCAAAACAGGCCCCAGAAGCTTCTGGTTGGAATGCTGGAGTAGCATAATGAGCTTTCCATGTGGTTCCACCTGTCTCGAGAAGAAGCACATATGAACAGCTTAATGGCATTAGGAGTCAGGGGAGACCCCTGAAAGATTTGTCATTCCTAGGGCAAGCTTTTGTCATGGTTGTCATGTATGGATGAAAGGCCTTTTGGGAGCTGGCAGCTATTCAGAATGGTTTTTGTCTGGGTCATATACACTGTGCGGGTGGTCAGGAACAATATTTTGGGTGCAGAGGCAGTCTCTGCCACTTTCTTGCATCTCTTTAAAACTCTATATGCCTCTTGTGGGGAAAAATGTAGAATGTAGCCCCTTATTTCTATGTGCAGGTACTTGTAGGTGGTTCTTCTGTTGGCTCCATACATGCGAGCCAAGAAGAGCACCTGGGCAGAAACTGGTCACAGCTTCTTTCCATGCTCGCGTTCCAGCACACTTTCAAATAGGGTAGAAATTGCAGGCTGTCAAAACTGTAAAATCTGGAGCCTAGTTTTTAAGTTAATGTGATGAAGGCAATCAGTTTGCAGCTTTAGAGCTTGTACTTCATCGAGCTCTTGTACTGACCACTGAATAAGTGCAGGTCTGTAATTTCTAGTGGAGAAATGACAAATGATTAGGACTAAATCTGAATGCAGTTCAACAGGAGCTTTTTCCTTCCTTCTCCCTCCTCTTTTTCCCCCATTCCTCACCCTGCATTTAGAAAGCACTACATTGAAGGCAAGAAGGCAGCAATTAGATGTCTGAAAAAGGGAGAGGAGAAGAAAGGGGACATTCAGCACTTGGAGCCGCTTCTGTAATGTATTGAGCACAAGTAGCTGACAACTGCATTGTCCCTTGTGGCATTTTCTTTTTGATTCAATGGAATCAGCTGAACTGTCCTTCCTTCTCTTTTCCCTGGAGCTGCTCTTCGTGACTGGGGGTCTGCAGCTTGATTCTTTTGTCTCTGTCATGTCACTACTGCTAGAACATAATTTGTTAATAAAATTTAAAAACTTCTTAAGAGGTAGGAAGAAACAAATAACAGATAATAAGGCTCAGGTAATCTTTTAGCTTAAATTCTTCAGTTGCTGACTGGTTGGCTATGTATCTATTTCCTCCCCATAGTTTCCACATCCTACCAAGCTACACTTCTGTTCTTCTATGGAGGCATGATGTCTCAATGGTTCTGAAATGTTTTGGCATAATACGTTTAGAAATGTTCAGATTTTAGATACCTGCATTTCTGAAGTTATGAGAGAAAGGATGCAGTAGGTGGATTTCTCAAAGGAAATAGGTTCACTTCCTGCTGGCTAACTAAGGACAGGTATTCCTTAGCTCTGTTTGGGTGTGTGCTTCACTACTGCCTGGGATGTGCTCCAGATCCTTCCACTTTTCCCTGTCTTGTGACTAAAAGAGCATTTGTCTTGTGACAAAAATACAAGCATCTACTGTCATATCAGGATTCCTCAAGCATGGGATTTGGGTCTTACATCTGTGGTCAGGTAGCATAGATATGTGTTAGGAGGAGGTAAACAGGTGGTCCCTAACATTCTGTGATTCTGTGGTATTCGCTGGGACATATGCCTCTGATGAGCTGGCTCTAATCAGAGAGCTACTGTGATTTTGCTGAAATAACCATTTAATAGATAAATACACCATGGACAGGTAGACTTACCTAGCTACACATAGGAATTTGTGACCAATGTTCAGAAAAAACCCCACAAAATAAGTACTTGTTATTTTCCATAAATAGTTCAGCTGAGTTCTTAATAACTTACATACTGTACGGCAGTTCAGAGAAATGAGTGTAGAGTGTCTGAGGAGAATTGTTCTGATTCTGCAAAATTTTAACATTCACGTTTCACAGCTGCAAATAATAACTGGGTTGCAGCGTGGGAGAGAGCCAGGTCCTTGTTAGTTCATTCTGAAGGATACAGTGAGGCTGATTGTAATTAACCTGTGTTGGTGAGCTGAGCAGACAGCTGGCTTACAGCAGGATAAAAGAAAAAAAAAAAAAAGGTAGTAGAAATCAGTGCTGATGAAAACAGCAGGGGTTTCAGTCATCTCTAGGAAGCAAAGAGGGATATGCAATTTGCTACTGAAGTAGCTCTGACAGAATTTGAAGGATGCGTGTGAATTTTAGGGCAACATGTTAATGTAATATCTCCAAGGGAAAGGGAGCCTGCTTCTTCAATCCAAACATCTCTCAAACCCATCTGGTAACAATCAGTCAGTTTAACGAGCAGAAAGAAATGAACTGTCACTAATAAGCCTTATTGTGCTGTGGTAGAGGAAAGGACTGTTTAACATATAGACAAAGGATTCTTCTGGCTTCACTGAAGGGCTTAATTGATGAGTCCTGCTGGGGAGACATCAGGACACAATGGCTTCATATCTAGCCTGTCCAACAGATAGAAGTAAATAGACAATAAATATGTAATATGAATGTGATATACTTGTAAATGAGCTAAAACATACTAAAAAGTCTGTCAGCCCAGTCAGAAGTAATGGCAGCTGGAGCAAAGAATCAGAATTTCTGGCTCAGATTTGAGCCCCATGGTAATACTTGGTTAGCCAGTCCTTCCTATGCAGAACATCGCATTGTTTTCAACCCCCATGTCATGAGCATTTGTGGCTCAATGGGAAGAATTGCAGAAAGGCATGTACAGGAGATATAGCCGTGCTTACGGTTTCATGAGAACACAAACTACACCTTGCATCTGCACTTTGTATCTGTGCTCATGTTACAGGTAGTGTGGGCTCTATTAGAAACTGACCTGTAGAGAAGTACAGTTATTAATGGCTTGTCATCCAGGCTGTAGCTGTCTGAGGGTGTTTTACTGGGGGCTAGCTCTTTACTGGTCTCATTTACACAACATCTTTTAGTGATTAGAGCATACTAGGTATGATCCTGGAGCCTATACTATGGTTTAGTTTAGGCGGAATTAATGATATCTGAGTCCATATCACTACGCAACCCAAGGCACAGTGAGGGGGTAGGCTCAAGAAGGACCTGCTTCTAAAGCACACCTCTGATCTGAACTAACATGGCAATGTAGACAAACCTTCTATGACCTAGAAGAAGAGGTGGAGGAGGGGAGAACAGCAGTCCTTTAACCTGAAAAGCAGTTCTTCAAACTCATCCCTTGATGGGGTATGCATTTAGTGTTTAGTGCAGCATGACTCCTAGCAGGAATTTTCTCCAGGAATTACTACAGTAAGGAAAAGTTTTCTCTGCCCAGAAAAAAAATATACATTACAATGAAGTAAAGAGACATCTCTAAGAACAGTGATGGCATAATAGATGTGAGTTTCTGACTGCTGTTCTGCTTTAGCTAATGCAAAGAGGCGAGTGGGCTTGGGGTTAGATGTGATCAAGCCTGGAGCTACTGACAGGTCTGGTGTGGGGCTGGCTTGCCACCGATCTCTCACTTCTCCAGTGGCAGCTCTAAGAGCTGTACTCTTCGCTCTCTCAAGCTCCCTGGTGTGCTGAGTATTAGATAAAGGGGGAGAAAGATTCAAAGTGGTGACTCTCAGGTTTCTGTCAAGTGTAGGCTGTTGTGGGCTCCACGGGGGGAAGAGCCAGGGAGTTTTTATTTTATCTTGTGTGTGGTGTTTTTTGGTAGTGTCTCTTTTTTTTTTTTTTTTTTTTTTTGTGTGTGTGTTTAAATAACCTCCCCGTCTGACGCACCCATTGACGACCGGCTGCTGCCCCCTGCCGTCGGCGGTTGTGACCGTTGGCGGTGCCGTGCTGCCCCCTGGCGGCGCCTTCGTCTCACCGCGCTGCCGGCTGAGGGGAGTGAGGTCACGGCTTCAGCCCCAGCCCCTCATGCCCCCGTCTCGGTGTCATAGAGTCATTTCAGTTGAAAGAGACCCTCAGGATCATCCAGCTAACTCTAGCACTAAACCATGTCCCTAAGAACCTCGTCTAAATGTCTTTAAACACTTCCAGGGCTGGTGACTCAACCACTTCCCTGGGCAGCCTGTTCCAATGCCTGGCAACCCTTTCCGTGAAGAATTTTTTTTCCTAATATCCAATCTAAACCTCCCCTGGCACAACTTGAGGCCATTTCCTCTTGTCCTATCACTTACTACTTGGGAGTACAGACCAACACCTTCCAAGGGACAGCTCAGCCACGGGGAAGCAGTGGGTTTGGAGAGGTGGGTACTGCACAGCACCCTACCTGTGGTGTTCCCCTGCTACATGTTTCTATCCATTGCTGGGCTATTGGCTACAGCACTTACCAGAGAATGAGCACACAAGTTCCTCCTTCCAGGGATTTTTTTTTCCCTCTATGTTTTAATCCTGTTAATGTGCTTAATAAAAAAATGAGACCCCCACAGCAATGGAAGGACTTAACCCCTAACCAAAACTGAGTACCTAAAGTGTTACATCATAAGATTTGTTCAAGTAATCTTGATTTACAATTACTGCAGAAGCCAAATTTCCACAGGAAGAGTGAAGATGCAGTGCAGCAAATCATCTGTCACTTAGAAACAATATCTTTTGATTGTGCCCAAACAGAGGAAAGAACTGAGTCCTGGTACTGTTGATAAGTAATTAGTTGAAACAGCTGAAATGTCAGCCTTGAGCACTTTGTGGTTCCCTCACTGAGATCACTTGGTTTCACAGCCATGGTGGTATCAGGTCACTCAAATCCCCAGCTTGGTGGGGAGGCCCAGTCAGCTTGATAGGGTTGTGAAGGCCTAGCCACTCAGCTGGAAGGCAGAACACAGGCAATTGCAGCACTCTTCCTTAAATGATCCCTTTCCTACTTTTTAGACAAAAATCATATCAGCATCTTCTCTCCAGAGAAAACAGACTGAGGATTCCTAGGAGAAAACAACCAACCAACTAAACTAAACAACCAACCACACCAAACAATCAACCGCAAAACGCAAACTGAAATACTAACTTCACTCCCTGGAAGAACTGTATTTATGAAATACCCTTGCACGTGGCCTTTTCTACCATACAACTCCTTCAGCATTGCCCGTGTTGCTCTGGATCTCTCCCTGAAAGGATGAGCTCCTCCAGTACTGTATGGCTCATACAGCTTACACGTTTTTCCTTGAATGAAGTACCAATGTTAATCTTTGGGGATCACGAACCTAAAAATAAAATTTCACTGCAGCACCTGGCATCAACATCCTTACATTTAGTCCTTTTCTCCATATTTCCTGTCACCTGAGTGCAGTGACTCCTTGCAAAAGAGCCACATTTCTGTCAAACATGGTGTGATGACAAGGACACTGACCTCAAGGTTAAACTGGCAGCATGACTGAAAGTTTAGTGTTGCAACTCTGTTATGTGTTTGCTTATGCTAAGAAAGAGGACAGCAAAGTTCTCAGCCATTGCCCTGATGCTCTTGTGTTTGTGTGTCTAGGGGAACAGGTAAGTCTATTTCAAAAGATTCACAAGTACAAGTAAGTTTTGTAGTCTTGAAGTGTTCACCGAGCAAGGAGATTCTTAGCTTGCTGCTTTCTATATCTGATACTGTCATTGTATCATAAAGGATACATAAATGGGCATGAGAAGGATCACCCAGTTAGCACTGTGATGTAAGAAGGATTTCCTGCTGGGCTGGCAAAGGTTGTCTCACCCCACAGTCAACACTCAAAGTGCTTCTTTGAACAGCTGGCTCCTTGTCAACATACCAGCTGAATGTGAACAGCTGGCAATGGTGGAATCCCCCAGCATTCATAGCTGTTATCTAATTGCAGTCTCTCAAGAACTCTGTAATTCTTCTCTCACTTCACAGACAGGGAAAGCAAAACAAAAAAATAAAGGGGCTCATTCAAATTTCTAAAAGATGAGAGGATGAGTAAGCATAGTCTACTCTCTCAGCTTCTGCATTTCTCCAGCTGTGCAGAAAGAAAAAAAAAAAAAAGGAGTACTGCATTGCCACAGATTCATCCACTTTACACTGACAGCCAGTCATAGAAGGCACAGTTCATCCCAAGCAACTTTAATATCAGATGTGGTCAGGTGTGACTGATCTAGGCCAGATGTGCTAATCAGAAGGAGGTGAATCACAGCCTATAAAAGTCCGTGTCTCTTCAGTGACTACAAAACAACAAGCTCAGATCCAGGCACCTGTGTTGCGTCACACATCCTCTACTCTGAGCAGGAATACGAACACAGCTACCAGGCACTGGCCTGTTTTCTTTTACACTGTAATAGAGGGTGACAATGCCAAAGATGGGGTGTTTGTTGAAAGCTCAGGAAAGCATTACAGCTGCTGTCAGCTTGTCTAATGCCACAGACCAAAAAAATAAATAAGATAGGGCTACTGAAAACATACAAACTACAGCTTAAGATGAAGACCTTATGCGTGCAGTTTGTTTTTCCTCAGTCTTACACTAAAGCTGATGCCAAATGCTTTTGCAGCAAAAGCAATAGAAACACTGCAATAACAAGGAGATTTTTGAAGCAATGCTGCTCAGGAGGCAAAATTTTCATCTTGGGAAAGGCAGCAAAGTTGCGAGGCCTCTCTGCACTGTGCAGAAGAACTGAAAGTTTGAGGCATTAAACTTAATTCAGATACACATACATGTGGTTTTTTGTTGTACTCTATTGGAAGCTAAAGGTCGATAAGTCATCTCTGGTATGCAGGAGGGGGTTGTTTATACTCACTGTCCTTTTGGTGCCACCGCACTGCATGCAGAAACACACCACAGTAGTGAAACATGAACTCATGCCCTGAGTGCTGAGCTGTCCCCCGCAGCAAAGGCAGCAAGGAGCGCCCATCGATTGTCCTGATGGGGAGGACAGGAGTCACCAGACTGCTTAAGAATTTCAGTCTGCAGCTGAAGCAAGAGCAGTATTCAAGCTACTGTTTATCTAATGAGCCCCGAGATTTTTAATTGTGTGGATGGGTGGAGACCAGTGATTAGCAGTTACTCGCAGTTTTTGCAATTATTTCTAGTTCATACATCCTGCCTGAGGAGAGGAGTTAACATTACTGTAATTTTCCTGGGAGTAAGTGATAACCATGGCAAAGGCACGGCTCATAGCCTTTGATTTTGCTTTCTGTAACGGAAGTCACTGATAACTCCATAAGCTCCAGGCCTTGTTAAAAAAAAAAATTAAAAAAAAAAAATATATATATATATGTATAGTAACAGTTGGTTTAGTTACACACCACCTGTACTTCTATGGTTTTTGCTCAAATGCCTTAGCCACTCACACTTTCTAACATAGATGCTACATAGATCTAACATAGGTGCTACAAATTGTTTACTATTGAGGAAGCTGCTTCTCCAGTACTTGCAGCCAAATGCAGGCCATGTGCCATTTGCTCCACCTTCTCTATTAATGAAGAACCAGGCTTTCTAGTCTTGGACACGGCCTGTCCTCATACTCCAACAGGACTGAATAGCTTTGTGGATATCTGTGGATTTTTCATAAAAAGAAAAATTAGAAGGGGCAACTGTGGTTGTATGCCTTTTTTTTTTTTTAAAACTGAGTTAGCTAAATGACCCTTGATAAAACATACTGTGTTTTCCTTTGCCTGTTCCATATAAGCAGGCAAGATGGGGAAAGCTACACAGAAAGAAAGCTATGGAATTGCTGGGTTTAGAAACAGACAATTTATCCTGTGGCTGTTATGATGCATGACATTTATAGTCAACTTCTATCTAAATCAAGAAAGGGGAGCAAGTATGGTTATGTACCTGTCCTGAGGCACTTTTCCTCCAGCCAGGTGAACCACTGTTGGGAAGATGTCCATAAGGCTTGTCGGTTCATTGATAACTGTTCCTGCAGGCAACACTCCTGGCCATCTAACTATTCCTGGGACACGGATCCCTCCTTCCCAGCCTCCCATTCCTTTTCCACCTGTTAGAGAGGGGGGAAAAAGTACCCAAAAAGGTGAAAGAATGAAAGATATTACATATTGATTATGCATGTATAGTAAAAGGCTTTAAAACGTTTAGAATATTCTAATAACCTTAATTAAAATGCACTATATCCTGGAAAACAGTAGAATGACTGCAGTGCAAATTCCTTTCTTCAAGAATAAATATTCTTAATCTCTCTATTTTACAGTGCTTTCTTGGGTGCCACATATAGTAACCCACTACATAAGCAGTATTTTTGGCAGAAGAGGAACAATTCCACTCTCTGACAGTCTGACCCATAATCTTAATTGAATGTCATGTCTGAGAATAGTCTCCAGACTCCCTAAAAACATGCACAAGAAAAAATTCCGTTATTAATAAAAAGCAAAACCTAATCTGGCGTCAATGGAATAGAGGTTGCAGCCCCACTTGGTGCCTGAGGAAGGGGGATTAACACAAGGCCAGCCTGGTTGTCAGACAGTTCATAGTCAGAGGCAGCGGGAACATTAGAAACTCATTTGCAGTCTTGGAGAGCAGTGAGGGGAATCAGGATCACATCTGATTGCTCTCCAAGAGTTTAAGGTCCCAGGAATGCTTTGATTTGATCCCAGATGGAAGAGCACAGAACCTGTGCAGTAAATAGGGGAGTGCTCTGACTATACTGCAGTGATGAAGTTGTCTTGAGATAATCCAAAGAGTCTTTCTTAACTTGGTTTCTCTTGCATTCCTCTAGTCTTCTTCTAAATTCTCTCCTCCGTGCATTGGTTCTAAGTCAAAATATTGTTTTGAATAGTGTTTAAAAGTGAACACTGTTAATTAATTACACATGGAAATTATAGATATCAAGGATGGGGATAATAATGAAACAATGTCATTTAAAGCCAGAGCTCCCAAGTTGAGGAGCCAGTTAGAAAACAAGAAACTGGAAAACATTGAAGCTCAGGTACCTGTAATGACCTTTGCTCTGTTATTTCTCCTGTCAAGAGCAGAAATCAGAAGTCATTGCTGGAAAATGTTGTAGGAAAATCGGCAAACAAAATTTGAGGCTAACTTATTAGCTCAGCTAATAAATCAACAGCTGAATGGTAGTTTATTCTAACTTCTGGCTTTGCTAAATAATGCCAGGCTTCACTATTGTGGAGGTGTGCTCATAGTTACAGGGGAGAGGCAAGGTTCCCAGAGCTTGGTTTTAAAGGCTGACAGGGTGGCATGATGGATTATAAACAGGGCAGCTCCAGCTGCTTGTGCAATAACCTTTATGCCATGTAAGATAATGGTATCTCATGTTCTGTTATTCACTAGCAGCTGTTCTCATTATTCATGTGTGGTTTATCTGTCTACTTGGTTTTAACATCCTGGTAGCAATAGCAGCAGTGAGTTCTACAGATATTTATGAATTGATTTTTTAAAATCTTTTTTCAGTTTGTTGCTAGTTAATCTCAAGGGGATGTCCCGTGCTCTGCTGTATGTGTAGACAAATGGGAATGCCTTTCTGTTATTAATATCTACACTGATACTATATATCCTTTTGTCTCCTCTCTAAGAAGCCATGATTTCATGATCGCCCTCTCATACTGAAATCTCTCCCTGATCACATTCACTTTTCCTCTCCGGACTCTCCTGCTACCAATATACTTGTATTAGACTAGTAGAAGTGAATGTCTTTAGGTTCTGAGCTATTCAAGTGAGACCATTGGCTTTTTTGCACCTGTTACTAGTATGGAAACTTCGTATCCAGAATTGAAGGTTAATTTAGCATTAAGGATTGTTCCTGGGTGAGATCTCAGCTGTATCAAACATTGCTTGTGTGGCTCATCAAGTAAATTACTACCAGACAATATGCATTTTGATGCTGAGCAAGGTAAAGACACCTGAATCTTCTTCAGGGAAATGAGCAATGGGAGCAGTTTTCAGGCCTCATGATATGGTAAGAGTCAAGCTGCCCAGGTTATCACAGTGGCTTTTGGAGGCTTGACAGCCTGAAGGGAGCACGTATAAGAGATACCATAGATCTTAATTTCCATAGATATCTGCCAGCATTGACACAGATAATTGTCTACTGTGAAAAACAGAAGAGTGTTTGAAGTGAGACTCCAAACAGCATGTTCTTGATCAGGGGAACTTCGGACTGGACATTAGGGAAATGTTTTTCACTGAGAGGGTGGTTGGTCACTGGACCAGAATTCTCAGGGAAATGGTCACAGCACCAAGCCTATCAGAGTTCAAGGAGCATTTGGGTGACACTCTTAGTCCCGTGGTTTAGTTTTACATAGTCCTGTATGGAGCAGGGAGTTGGACTTGGTTGTCCTTATGGGTTCCTTCCAACTTGAGATATTCTATGATCCTATGATACTACATTTTCAGGCAGTGTGTTAGGTTATGGATTAGATAGTATAGTTACAATACTTAAAAGACTATATATCCAGCCCTGTAGATTAGTAAATATAGTCTATCTGGATGTATTTCATTCTATCATTTTCTTTAAGAGGAAGTCTTATGCATGTACACACTACCCAAATTTTACCTTTATAGATCCCGTTCCATCCACCCAACTGAGTATTTCCTCTGCGAGCCTCTAAGGATCCTCCATGATCAGATGCAAAATAAATGAATGTGGTATTCTTCAAGCCCTCTTTGTCGATAGCATCCAGAAGCCTGCCTACAAGCAAAGAAAACATCATAATTATGTCCTGAGATGCAGTCAGAATTTTTTTAGGTCTTAACTCAAATTTCAGTGAAGATCAAGTCTTTCCATTTACCTGAATGAATTCTGTTATGAGCTACCACAAGCAATGCAAAGGGTGATCCTGCATTATAGAAATAATAAGACCCATTTGAAAGCTGCTGAGTGTGTCCAAAAATTGTTTGTGGTGTCCATAAAACCAGGAAAATAAAAAATAAAACCGACTGGAAAAATTATTTAAATGAATGACCCTTTTATTCAAGCTACTCAGAATACTCTGTCAGCTTTATGCTGTAAATTCTCCAAGTCAAGGATCATCTCCATTGTGTAGCCTCAACCATCTTAAAAAGCATGAATAACAGTGCTGCCTAGATTCCTAATCATAGACACTGCTGTGTCTCACAGGGAGCTCAATATGGAGTCTGAGATGCGACTGCTTACTATCAACCAAAATCTTCTCCTGATGCCCATGGGAAAACTCCACAGAGCACAATTCAAGCCCAACTTCATAAGGAATGTTTTCAGTACTGAGAGCATCAAATGTTTATACATAATATGATTTATCTTTGATTGCTTCTCCTCATCACCTACTTCATCAAATGTATTTGCCAAGAACAGCTTCCGCAGCTACAAAAGCAGCAGCAAAAGCTAAAGTATGCAAGAAAAAAAGCATAAGGCAGTGGTTGGCTCTTTTACTCTTCTCCTTTACAGACTTCCTTGGTCAAACTACTCATTGAACTTACCTAAAAACAGACACCTTCCCTCAAAAAGAGACTTTAGATTGAGTCTAGGCATATTGGTTCTGAATTAGACCCTGAATCTCTTACTTAGTTGTCCAACCCTTACACCACTGGACTTCTGCCATCCAGCTCTGCTTTGCATAGCCTGTGCCCAAAGGTGACTGGTGCCAAAAACTGAAAGAGAAGCACAGCAGAGTCCTCTGGTTCAACTGGATCTTGCAGAGGTTCCCAGCCTAACCATCAGAAGCAATGGGGCCTCTCTCAAAATGCAGTTGTTGCAAACATTGTTACCAGAGAAGGAAAACATTCAGACATTGAATCTTAGCCTGGACAGAAGGTGAATACTTTGCCAATACGATCTTCACTTTTGACTAAATACAAACAGGAGCTACGTCCCTCCCATTGAAGCAGAAAGGAACTACCAAGTGAGACTTATGTCTAAATCTATGCTCTGAGTGCCAATTAAGTGAAACAAACAAACAAACAAAGCCAAGTTATTTTAAGTTTAGTTTTTACACCTAATTGGCACCCAGAGCCTATATTTAGACCTAAGTGAGTCTTCACGATGTACTGAATTCACACAATTATTAAGTGAAACTCCATATTGGCTTTTTGGCTAGTAGGGGGATCTCGTTTCTGCTCCAAGGATTATCCTTCAATAAAAATAACCAAGTACACAAAAGAGCCACCATATAATGTACTATTCAGCAGCAGCACCACTTATATCTTCTGAGACTAGATAGAACTGGAGAAATATCATACATTTTGATTAACAACATGATCAAGCATATATTTGATTGACTGCATCTAACACTGCAGCACAGAAGTGTGTCAATAAAGAAAATATGAAAATCAAAACCTAACAAGAAAAATTTGGGCTTCCATCTTAAGAACGAAAAAATGAGCTGCGGTAATGGAATAGCAACCTCTGGAGCTGTGTATCCAAGGCAAGTTCACTGATTTTTGTCATCTGCGAAAAAGGAAGTTCTGTGACCGCCCCTTCAATTTCATTTCCACATTCAAATAAATTAAGGATTTCCTTCAAGAAGACCACTTACCCACCATCCAATCCATCTCCTCTACATTATCTCCATATGGGCCATGTCTGCTTCTTCCCTGAAACTTCTCTGTGGTGATGAGAGGGGTGTGAACATGTAAAAGGGAAAAAAAGAGCAGGAACGGCCTATGCTTGTTTCTGAAATAAAATAAAACAATAGTCATTTCTTGGAAAAATGTCACTCAACCCAAAATATAACAGCAGTATTGTAGTGACTATGTCAGTAAAAAATATTATTGTGTCAAAACAAACAAACAAACAAAAAATATTCTGACATCTTTGCATTTTTGAGGTTTTGGGAGATGGGATTAAAACACCAAAATAGTAATAAAACCTTTCTCCTTCTGGTTCCAAATTAAACATGTGTAGAACATTAAATAAATAGCTTGGAAAGCTCATAGCCAAAAGACTGACACACTCTCACAATCAAGGAGAATAGGACTCACTTGCTTAAACATGGATGTCACTGAGTATCTGAAACATCCTCATGGAAGAAGCAGATATGCACTGCACATACAGGGGAATCATATCCCTTTAAAATTAGACCAAGCAGGATATCCTAAGAACTGGAGATTATATATGCTGGAAGTTTTACAGATGGATTTACATTACTTTCAACTTCCCTTAAAAAAACCAAACAACCAACCCCTAAGCCTTGACAGAAATAGTACAATCTTAATCAAGGATGTGCCCAGACTTGACACAGGAATACTTTTAAACACTTAATTCATTTGTTCAATACAAGTCAAGGTTTCTGATAGTATTGAAAAAGAAGAACACCTCTGGAAAATAAACGAATACTCACTATTACTCTCCTGTTTGTAAAATATTAACTTCATATGACACTTTGTATAGCAGTCCATTCATCAGGCTACAATAATTTTTCTGTTCCTACTGGCAGAAGGCCCAGTCCTTGGGTGGGACCCCATTGTATTAAGTGAAGAAATCATAAACACACACACAAAAATCATCTTCCTTTTCCTAAGGAGCTGACAAGCTCTATCAAGATGAAGGACAGTAGCTGGATGCTGACAGGTAGAGGGATGTCAGAAAACAACAAATTAGTGGCCTGCACCAGGATGGGTAGTTCAGTTTGCCAGCTGCCTAACCTTCATGACACAGCAATCACATTACTTTTAAGAGCTATAAACACGATGCAATTTTTGATGGTTACCTTTCAATGAATGAAACTGCCTCCTTCAGCATATTAGAAGTAGTTTTTTCTAGATTCATTGGTTGTTCAGTGATATCATGGTTTCTCATCAGGATACAGTTCCAGTACTTGGTGAAACCATAGCTGGAGAACCAGGAGAGGAAATACAGGACACCACAGATGGCCAGACATACTATTATTTTCCATTTTACTGGGAATAAATTGGTAAGTTTTCCAAACAAAAGAGTAAGCACAGCAAGGATGATCATCTGTGTGTAAAGCCAGTATGTATCTTGCAAAGACTTGGCCAGTTGAGGTTCATCTGAGCCTTGACACTCATTCAAAAGTGAAAAAGGCATGCCGTAAAAATAATCAAAGCCATGATTTAAAGGATGGTGGCAGTGATCGTGGCGGGATCTGCAGTTTACACCCATATGCCACTTCCCTGAAAATAAAAAATAAAGATCTTAAATCCATCATTGTTACTCCTGGGCATGTCTGCTTGCATTTTTAATAGGCTGGCTGCACTTAGGCTGTTAAGGTGCAGCCAAGGACAGAGCTGGTGTGGAATGGGGACATAAACTCAGGAAGCAATCATGCATTGGTGCTTTATTTGCCTAGAACAGTGGGTTTTCCTCACCTATCTGTTAAAATTCCATGTAGGGCAATGATCCAGCTCAGGTGCCTCTCTGAATAAGAATGAAGAGAGTTACAGTAGTTGGTGCTTATTTTTTACACTATAAAGTAGTCATTCATTACTGGGTAGTCTGGTGTGGAGAAACCCTTGTGCCAAAGCAAAGAGCTGAGTGCAAAAATATGAACTAATTGACACACAACTTCTATCTCACCTTCACAATCCAGGAACAAATTTCAGGAAGAAGATGCACATATTGGCTCTGTGTGTCTGTATTCTTCCTAACATGAATAGCAAAAATTGGCCATTCCAATTATCCAGCACAATTGGCCATATCAGAATATCTCACACTCTGGTAACAAACCTTAAGTCATATTGCAGAGCAGTGTAAATATCCTGACACTGAAGGACAAACAGTCTATAACTGTGGGCTTAGGGGCAATTAGCTAAACAACTTCTCAGAACTGCTTACCAGCTCTGTCCTTGTGTTTTTGAGTGTAGTTTACAATATAAGCTATACCAGACTGCAGTGAGCTCACCCCTTTGCACAGGCTTGTGTGCAGTCAGCACATCATGAAGACTCACTTCAGTTTGGAAACTGACACCTCAGTGTGCCAGAGCATAGCAGAGGTGTGAAAATCAGAGTAATTACAATTAAGTACGTAACACCTTTGACTACATGAAAGAGTTTAAAAATGAGAACTGCTTGAAAGCCTTTAATTGCTGTTCAGGTAAAATCAGAACAGACTTTAGAGGTTTTTGTTATTTTGGACAGGTATTCTGATTCACAACACACTAAAGTCAGTAGGAATCTTTCAGTTTTGGTGGTGGTTTTTTTTTGGTTTTTTTTTTGGTTTTTTTTTTTTTGTTTGTTTTTGTTTTTGTTTTTGGTTTTTTGGTTTTTTGGTTTTTTTTTGGTTTTTTTTGTTTTCTTTTTTTTGATAGAGTTTCTTCTTGCAGAAAATAAGGCACTTCTGGAGTATTAACTGTGATAATAATCAGCATGCATAAATAACAGAAAATCTAGCCAGCAGATATAACCAAGATCACTGTGGTGTCTGGGCACCAACTGGTAGACAGCATTTTTCTGCTCTAATAGATGAGTGAATGTCTCTGTTGGTTCTTCCTAAAGCAATCTGTACTGGGCAAACAAGATTCTTTCCATTGCATTCACTTCTGTTTGCAGTGTACATCTATGCATTCCATACATCCTCATTTCAGATTTATCAAATACGCTGTGGTGACACTGGAGCTTGTGGATGGCATTCTAAAAACCCTGCTGATTTTGAAGGCTATGCATATAAGAAACTCTACTTTAACTAATCCTAGACATTTCGGCAAAGAAAACATTTTACAGAAGCTGCCTCATTTGAATAACAAGCAATTAAAAGGTGACAAGTTGCTGTGTCTCATACCTACAAGTGCTGTGGAATAACCTTGCTGGTGCAGTATTCTGGCAAAAGTAGTTTCATTCGGTGGAAGCCCACCAGAACACCCGTTCCAAAAGATAATCCGCTGTCGAGTGCTGGATGCCATGCCTGAAGACGTATAACAGTCTTTTAAATAAAACAAGCCAGATTTCGGATTTTTCAGCCTGCTCAGCTTGTTCTTTCTAATGAACGGGATGTAGTTGCTTAAGCCTAATACTTTCTTACAAGACATTTGTTACACCCTGGGATATTCTGATCGATCCCCAGAATGTCGTCTCCTCCAAGTCCCCTATCACTATCTGCTAGGCCAGTGCAGATGCCTCAGCTGTGCTGGAGTGTCTGCAAACGACACTACGATGCCTACGTTTGGACATCAGGCAGCCTCTTACAACCAAACTTCCATCAAAATATAACGTTAAAAAAAAAAAAAAAAAACAGAAAAAAAGAAAAAAAAAGAAGACAGACTCATATAGAACAAAAAGCTTACAGAGTCAGGGTACACACTTCTGAAATGTACAGTTCATGATTACACTTCTTTAACAAGTCAGAATTGCATCAGAGGAGTTACATTGATTATTACTTCCATATGTGGTAACTGAATTTTTCTGTCATGAATTTAAATGAATGAAGTAAATCTGCTTTAAAATAAAACTGTTGAGAACTATTCCACAATACGGCACATTTCACTATAAAAAAGTTTGCCAGGATATTCAAAATATTATACTTAATATCATCTTAATACCACTGAACATAGTTATTAAGACAATTTTCTTCTTCATGTTTCTACCTCTCAGTGCTTTGTACTGTTTAGATTTTCATCCATTTCTTTGTTGTCATTTAGGCATAGTAAATGTGCTTTATGTAGTAATTTTCCCATAGAAATCAATCACTAAATCTAGCTATCTTTATTTTTGCCAATCTCACTGAGACCCCAAATCCCTAGATTAACTAGTCTTTAAAATTATTTATTTAAGGCTATTTTTAATAGTAACAATGGCTAGACAAACTGCAGCAAACCATTAGAGGCCCAACCTGATCTGATGGGGTATCTGCCAGTCAGGAAAGCTGCTCTGCTTGGAGTACAGACAGCAGCTGCAGCGATGTGCTGAGTAAGTCTCACTCCATCCTTTGCCAGGTCATCAATGTTAGGGGTCCTAAAGAGACAAAAAAAACCCCATCTCTATCAAAAATCTATTACACTGAAATTCTTGGTATCCTACTCCTCCTAGTTTTGTTGAGCACATCACCATCACTTTTACAAAATTGTTTCTTTATCTACAACTCAACTAGGAAAGCTAAGTTATATATTTTTTGAGATACCTCGACTCCTTAGAAATGAATTTTCCACAGACACATGCATTTTTATTAATTACTAAGATGGGGGAAAAAAAAAAAAGAAGAAAAAGAAGAAAGGTATTTCAGGTCTATCCAGTAACAAAAGCTCATGCAGCATAATGAAAAAGATTCCATTAATACATACAGTGCAACACAATTTCTAAGACTATAATAGATGTGAGTAAACATAAGAAAATAAATATAATAATCCTATCAACAAATCTATATACAGGTTGATAACTGCACTAGGGATAAATATATCACAGACTGACCTAACATTTAATAATGAAGCTCCTAGAGTTGTTAACTCATTATATCCTAATCTCAATCCTTCATATTTCATCCCTGGAGTTGTAGAAATTTCTGACTTATACACATGCCTGACAAATACAGCATGTGGACACATTTGCAGTGTTCTGACTGTCTATGCTGAAGATTAGAAGTGCAAGGAGGTTGCTCAAGCACACGTGTACAATTATTACTGTAGTAGGAATTACTGTATAACATTTTTTTTACATGGTTTGAAAAAAAATATATCTACAGAAACTAATCCATTAATAATGAATTTTCTAATACTAAGTGTCATCAGTGTTTCTTCTCTGAAATTCACCAGGAAGGGATATCTCATTTTCTAGAATACATTCTTACCTTATTGTATCATTGCCATAGCAACCCACATCTCCGATACCAAGATCATCAACCAGTATCAGTAAAAAATTAGGTTTTGAAGGGTCTGATACACAGGTTATTGGAAACAAGCATAAAATTAGCCAAATTTTTAGGCAGCTCCTGCAATTAAAAGTAAAGAGGTAGTATTACAGAAACATTTGTAAGATTTCCAATAGACTTTAAATTATTCGTAAAGTTTTTTTTAGGACTCAGTATAGATGCATTCGCCAAATACTGCCAGCAGATGGAGCTCCTGAATAGTTACAAAACTTGACTTTTTAGAGACCAGTAAATGTAGATATATATACACACACACATATATATAAATATATTAAGAAAAAAAAATTTGTGCAGGAATTTTGTGTGTGCATTTCTTTACTGAGATGTGCACTGATCTCAGCAAATGCTTCTAGTACAATGAGTGGCTGGATGCTTGCACGTCTCCAGAGATACCCCTTGTATGGAGGTGTAGGACAACCCTGTTAGGGCTGCTGGAATGAGTGAGACAGCAGCATGGAGGTGGTTGGTGTGGAGACACGCTGATCATGATGGCAGTGGCTTGAGTACTGCATCCACTACAGTCAGCGCTACACATCTGGAAAGGGCTCCTTCAGCCAGACTTAAACTTGATTATCTTCCTAGAAGACCCTAAGAATATCTCAGCATGTCTTAGTCACTAAAGGCATTTGAAAGAGGCAGCTTACAGATTTTCACCGGAAGTAAAATACGTATGCTAGAACATTTCTACCAATGACTAGTTCATTAATAGATATTGCAATGTGATAAATGCATAGTAAACATACTATACATTCTAGATAGTCCTAAACCTCCATGCTCTGCAAAAATAGGGTAAGAGACTTTGAAATATCAATAGATGTAAAACTGCATTAGCTACTCTTGGATTCTCAATGAGCTTTGGGGGGAGGGTGAGAAAAGAGAGATCTGATTATATTTTTTTAAGCAGAAAACTTAAAAGCCAGGAAAGACCCTCAGCAAATGTCTTTTCTTACCATTGCTTTCCCTGATAAACGTCACAGTTTCCACTTGTATAAAACAGGTACATAGTCACCCAAACTCTGGTGAAAAAAAAAAAAAAAAATTAAAAGCCAAAGTATCTCTGGTCATTTTGGCTGTGAGGTTAGTCATTAACTGTCTTGAATTACCGCAGTCAGCCGCCCCTGCCTGTGGCTGGCTACAGCAGAGGTAGGCTGGGCTACCAGGGCTTGATGGTGCGGGCACTGCCTTCCTGGACATGTTCTTGCAGAGCCTGTTGAACAGTCACTGCAAGGCAGAAAGAACACATCTGAGGGCAAGTGAGGCCAGATAGCACAGCGTGCAGTTCTATGAGATCTGGCCTGTTTCCAATAACTCCAGGAGAGCTTGTGGACCTTTGGAAAGAAGGTTAAATGCCCATGGCTTTAAAAAAGTGTTAAAGGTGCCGGTTACTCAATACATGCAAAGCACCATTGGTGTCCACTGAAAGGAAGGTTTTTACCATTTTACAGACAATAAGTAAAACTGTATCTCACTCTTACTTAACCTCAAGTTATCTTTAATATCCAGGAGAATAATCTATCCCTTACTCTGATCTTAGAAACTACAAAACATGCCTCAAAGAAAAGCCATCCTGGAAACTAATATTTGCATGTTCTTCAGCTTGGAGGCCATCTAGTACATTCAAGGAGGTGTTTCTATCTGAAGGTTAGAATCATAGAACAATTTTGTTTGGAAAAGACGTTTAAAATCATTGAATCCAACTGCTAACCTAACACTGCCAAGTCCACCACTAAATCACATCTCTAAGAACTTCATCTACACAACTTTAGAACTCCTCCAGGGACGGTGACTCAACCAATTCCCTGGGAAGCCTGTTCCAATGCTTGACAGCCCTTTCTGTGAGGAATTTTTTCCTAATATCCGATCTAAATGCCTCCCCTGGCACAACTTGAGGCACAACTTCCTCTCGTCCTATCACTTGTTACTTGGGAGAAGGGACCAACCTCCTCCATGCTATAACCTCCTTTGAGGTGGTTGCAGAGAGCGATAAAGTCTCCCCTCATCCTCCTTTTTTCCAAGTTGAATAACCCCAGTTCCCTCAGCCACTCCTCATCAGACTTGTTCTCTAGTTACTAAAAACCATTCAGAAATATAACTATAATTCTGTTTATTTCCTTAAAGGGCTTCAAAGCTTAATGCCATTTATAGATTTTACAACCCAGTTTTTCTACCTACCAACTCTATGAACTTAACCTGGACTTTAAAACCCCAGAAATAACTTTTCAGTTTCTAAATATTTATTTTTATCTGGCAAGTCAAATTTTAAGAGTGAAAGCAATTTCCTGTGCTTGCTGAAATGGAAAGCACACCTAGCTGCTTTGGACAAAGAATGGCTTGGGAAATACATTCCTTTTCCTTGTGAATGGTTACAGCCTAAGAGATCTGCAGAAAATATTGCACCAGAATTGTGCAAAGAGTCATGCAGATGTACATGTGAAACTGGCTCCACTGAGGACTGGCATACGCTTATCTTCATGGTGTATACTGAAGTAAATGAGAGATGACATTCATTCCTTCACTGCGAAAAGACAAAAATCTGAGATATCCCATCCATGCAAAATCCCTACTTTTCCACACATTCAATTTCAAAGCAGCATAAGAATGAAGATGTTATTTGCTCTATTAATGAACAGGCTGAAGCTAGTAAGATTATTTACTTTCTATGACAACTAAAAACACGTTTGTAAACATAAAGTCACTTCTAAATACAGAGAACTGAAAAGTTCTATCTTGACTATTGAGAGACTTGTGTTTGTTTGTTTGTTGTTGTTTTTTTTTCTCCAAGATCAGCACATTTTCTGAGAATTTTTTTCTGCCTTTCTATTACGTAAGAGTGTTACAGGTACCTTGAATGTCTGAGGAATGCTAAACTGCCCAGAGCAGAATGTAAGTCTGCCCTATGCATTTCAAAGGATGAGCCATGGGGTAAAAAATAAAAAATTGCAGGTGCTGTTATTCTGACTAGGAAAATAGAACAAGAATAGTCTAAACATGGGGTCCCTTGATGATTTTTTCCAAGTAATGTCTAGGTGCTTGTTTGACTATGACAAAGACAATATGGGAAATAAAAATAATTTTTTAAAAAGTTTTATCTCTATTTTATATGGATTTTTCCATAGGATTGATAACGCTTCCTCTCTCTATTGGTGAGATCCTGAAAGTCAGTACTGAGAGCTCATCCTCCCTGCCCACTGGTTGAGTCAGAGATTAATGGGGAAGCAACAAGATCCCCCTGATCCAAAGCATTGGCTGTTTGAAGCAAGACCTCACTGAATGCAGATGCCAGAAGACCAATATCATGCTCTGAAAAGCAGGCTGTTATCAATGTGAAGCAAAAGACTTGCTACTAGGATCTCACTTCTTTTATTTGTATGGTAGTGATGTCTCAGAACCACAGCCTGGCAGCAGTTTCCTGAAGACCTGATGAACTGTGGCCTCTCAGGGGAGAGCTGAGGTGAGGATCGGGCAATTGCACAAAGGCATTAACCCATGAGAAGGAAGAACTAGCAATGGCTCTGCTCCTTATCTATAATGGCAACATCTTTACAGTGCTTTCACAACAGAGGCAGAGCTCTGCCTTCCCAGCACCTGGTACCCAGTGCCTTTAAAGGGCTTGGGGTACATGATTAAGCCAAAACCATCACAATGAAAACATTTTCAGCCTGTGCTGAGTAGCTGGGGATCATCAAAGCCCTTGTGAGCTGTAGTGGAACAAAGGAAACAGACAGATCTGGAGAGCTTGATTTCCCATGGGTGTTGACAAGCTTTCCAAGTTGGTCCAAGAGCTCTGCTGCCTTTCACTTGCTCCCCACAGATTCCTGCAGAACAACCAGCTGGTCACAGCAGGCACATTGGGTTTTAGACAGAGACTTTGTAAAGTCCCTCATAACAGCTGTGAGTTTCAAACCAGGGTGGTATTAAAAAAAAAAAAAAAAAAAAAAAAAAAAGAGTCTTAATGCTGTTGGTGGTGGCATGATTAAAATTAGAGCTTCCTGATTTATGCAAGAATATTTTAGGAGCACTGCCCTTACTGAAGGACTAGAATAAGTACCAAACTTGTTTAAAAAAAAATATCAGTTTAAATATACGTATTTACATTTCTCTGTTAGAGGCTGATTCCTTCTAAAAGCAGAGCCCTAGTATGTGATGAACCCAGTACTGGGCCCTAAGGCTTGTCCAATTTCCTTAGCTGTTAAAAAACTTAATTCATAAATCTAACACCAGCCACTAGAAATCAGTAGTTACTTACAGAAATCCGAGAAAACATCAGACAGTAATTCCCTCTGTAAGCCAGTGCACCACAATAAATTACCATCAAGACTACTAAAAAAAGTCAACCGCTTTTATCATAACAATGTGGAAAACAAACCCTCGTCTCAATTATTCTTCGGTCTCCAAAATCCCTCTTGCTCCTTGTGTCCTTAGCAGTCCTGATCCTCCAAGACGTGCATGGAAGGAAGCGAGCTGGGACTTGCTCCTTCTCTTCTCACTCTCCCAGTCTCCAGCACAGACAGTGCCCGGGACCACCACCAGCAACAGCCAAACTGAAACTGTCACACAGGTTTTACATGAATTCCAAGCAGAGTACAAAGTCCTTATTCTTGAAAAACTGGCACAACACAGCTACTGCCTTTGCTAGAGTCGCTATCTAGTTAATTCAGTGCATATTTGTACAAAGCCTGTCACTGCTCTACTTTAGTGCCTCAAAAGAGATAAGAACAAGAATAACAAGAGGTTCTATAAATAATAATGGAAATAGCCCTGGTTTTTTTTCCTTCCACCCTACTTTTCCACCCTTCCAAGCAGCATAACAGGACTAGGTTGTCCTCCCCCTTTTCTTCTGTCATGTTTTTTCTTCATTATATTTTCAGGACAGGTAGACCTACCCGTGCTAAAGATATTAATTGCACTTTCTTCCCCTACGCCCAGGAACTGAATGTTTAGTATTCTTCTCCCTTCCTTGCTTTTTTTCAGAACTTAACTCTGATATAATACACTTTACCCTTCAAAAGGTCTTGAGCAATTACTTGGAGGAGCTCTTGCCTTTTCATTGCCTGACATTTCAGTTCTCCAAGTTACTTGAATACAGTGAATGCTGAATTTAACACTGTGTTCTGGAGAAATCAGTAGGGATCAATGAGGTGGAAAGATGAAGCAGCTTAAACTATCAGACTCATATAATACAGTAGCAGAGATAACCAGGGTTGGAGGCAGTTTTTTATTTGTTGGCCTCCTTGCACTTATGACTATATTCAATTATTTTTATAAGATATAAGTTGTCAAATTCAGCTCCTTTTACTCACACTTATTTGACTATAACACTTACTTTGTATGACTACATAACAGCTTTTGATGTTTCTGGTGCAAAGATTTTTCTTGAAAAAATACATTTCTCAAAAATTACATCATGCTTTGGGAAAGATGGATCTTTGAAAATCACCAATAACATAAGTATTAATTTTCAGTTGTCTTTGGTCCAACTTATGACTAAACATTTCTCTCAGCCCTTCTAGACTGTTTACATCTTCCTCACCATGTGATCACTACTGAAGATGTGCCCATGCTGCTGCTGGTATACCTAAAATACCCAAATCAAACCCTGAAAACCCCCATCTTTAATTTTTTCCCTGATAACTCTATCTGGAAGGGAAGGAGCCATTCTGCTTGCACAAACCTTGCATCCTTTTCCTCACTACTACATTAGTGACCCAATACAGAGGTAACAGCTGTGATGACTTACTACCTTCAACAGAACTAAGCTTTAAACCAAGAGTTTTTCTAAACAAAAAAAACCAACCAAACAAAACCCGTTTGAATGTTTGTCTCTGCATTCTAAGCCGTACAGTATTTATTCCTCTTTGGCTAATCATTTTTTTCACTGTGTCTGAGCACAGGAAGCTGCTTTTTACTCCCTACTGCATACAGGCAAATTCTCTGCCAGTAAAACTACAATTTTTGAGTCATTGTGTGCTTTATACTACTACTTTCTATCTGGCTTTTTGCACATGTCTAAGTACTAAAAACAATCACTGGCATTCAGATAGTTCTTTCTACCTTTGACAAGTTTTCAGAGTGACCTTGTAGTAGTGAAGAACAAAAGTATTGAAAAGACACAAACAGAAATTTGAAAAATTGTTTCTATGTCACACATATAAAAAAAGACTAAGAGGTAAAAAGAAAATTGTTAATCAACTGAACTGGCTGAGCAAGTAAAACATTTGTAGGGGTATTCCTTAAGGAGTGGGGGATGGGATGACAACAACAAAAAACGAGCTAAAATAATGTTTCCATTTACTCACCTCAACCTCCAAGTTCTTCAGAGTTCTAGCAGCACACTTATAATAAACTCTGACTTCATCTACCCCTACAAAATACTCAGTCATTAATGCAATTCAAAGCCCTAAAATCTCTGCAATTTCACTGCAAATTTCAGTGCCAAGTCCTATTTCGTTAGAAAATATGGCTTGGGTCACACCCGAGGATTTTTATTCTGTTTCTGTGTTGTTTTCTTTTTTTGTGGAGAGGATTTTTTTTTTTTTTAACTACTATTAGCAGGACCCCTTTTTACAAGTTGTAGTTTGTAAACCTATGTATGTATACTACTACCAAATATTTTTGAGTATTAATTCCAATATTACTCTCAAATTAACCTTGTTTTTCTGGAACTGGCATTGAAACCGTACAAGTTATTAATCCAAATCATTTTTATAGCCATCTTATATTCAATAAAATTGCTGTTTTGTCAAATTAGTAGGCACCAGGACCTCTTTCTGAAGAGCAAAATGCTTCTCTCTCTTTTGCAACTGTTGCATAGTTATATTGGACAAATCCCTGACATTTGGACTTTGCATTGTCTGTGATATATGTTATTGTCACCCAGCTAAAGCTGCAGATCTGTCCAAGAAACTATTCACAACCTGAGGATGATCCCTCCCTAAATCGGGTTCACTCTGTCTTGGGTGCTGCTCAACATCTTGACAAAATTACTGCAGCGATAACAGGGAACAACAGGAAACAAGACTGACACAAACTACTATGTTTGGATAGAGTACAATCATGATTTGTGGAGTGTAGGGTCACGACTGCAAATATCTAGAATTCTGTGCAAGTCTACTATTTCTTACAGCTGCCTGCTCAGCACCATACACTAGGCTTTCAGCAGAGTTCTCCAGTTGTCTTCTCCAAGGAGCCGTAAGTCAAGCAGAGTTTAAGCACACAGCTCTACAGCAGCCTCTTACATGCAAAAATGCAAAACCAGTCTCTGTTCAAGCCCTTTACCATACCAGACAGCATTTCCTTAGACCTTTGGCTAGTGGTGAAGAATGAAGGGGAAAAGTCTCCAATCAACATTCTTTTCCTTTATTGTCATCCACTTTGCTTCCCAGAGAGAGAAAGAAAACAATTATTTTCCGAAAGCTTGGTCAACAGAGGACTCAGTGCCACATGACATGTTAGTAGACATCAGTCTCACAAACTTGGTGTGATAAGAAAGGTGACAGCACACAAGCAGGATAGGAATGTCCCACAGCACGGCTGTAGCCATGGTTTCCACACCACATTGGACAAAGAAAGCTGCTCTGGGACTTCAGTAAGTGTTCTGCGCTGCTCCTCTATGGCTCTTCCAATCTTCCTTATCACAACATCAAAGAGGGGCTTGGTGTCAGCTGACAGAGGTTTGGCTTCAGAAGGGTCTCGTGAGAGATCAAACAGCAGGGGAGGGTCATGATGGATCACACCTTCCCCAAAACACTGGCAGATTCCTTTTCCATAGCAAGCCCCAGCCCAGAGTGGGTGGATCATGGGGTCACATAATGAGCCTTCCAGATGCCTCCACCAGGCAGGAAAGAAATCTTATGGCACAACTACAAGACAGAAGAAAATAGAAAGTGCCTTCGAGAAATAAGAGTACAGTTATTTACTGAGGAGACCTCTTCTCACACACTCTGTCACCCCCATTGCCACAAATCAAATCAGATTCTTTATCTAGAGTACTTACTTTGAAGATAGTAAACACTAGAGATATGAAGAAAACCACATTAAATTGCCAGTGCAGTAGTACCTAGCCTGTATTCCCACCCCACTTCCTACAGGTTTGTTACTCACAAATATTTATTTGTTGTAAGATGTGTTCAGCCAGCCAGAAACATTGGTATGTCATGCACAACAATTTCAAGAATCTCAGAGATCAGTACTGATAAACACCCATCATGCAATAAACCTGTCAGTTAGCAAGGCAGCTATTGAAAGGAGAAAACTCATGTTTTGCATTTACCACAAAACAAACATTTATACTCACTGTCCTTCTGGTGCTACCGCACTGCCTGCAAGTAGGACCCACAATAGTGAAACAGGAACTTGTGCTCTGACTTTTGAGCTCTTCCTTGCAGTAAAGGCACCAAGTTTGATCCATCAATCACCCTAATGTAATGGGGAGAAAGGTATTCAGGCGAGGGCAAAACCTGACAGCGAACAGCACACTTATCGCTGCCTTTGCATTTGCTGCACCAGTGTTTGAGACAGCATAGAGAATTAGTTTGGTCATATATTTAGAGCAGACAGCAGACTGCTGAGCCAATATTTAAGCTCCTAGATTTTTTTTTTTTTTAATAGCTGGGTCAACTCATTACATTTAGCAATACAGAAACAATATTAAGAGCTTGGTCTAGCAGGACAAAGCAATTTATTCAGGAAATCAATACCAATCTCATAGTTGTTTACATTTAGCAATTTTCAAGGGAGTTTAAGGAAATCTGTTGAGAAAGGATGGCTTTAATGACTTCAGGGGATACTTGTAAGTGTCCATAGTGAAGTCAGTTTGTACCAAAACAATGTCAGCCATCAATTCTTTCCTGAATGACGCTGAACCTGGCTCTAAAACTAACACTTTGGCAGGAACAACTGCGCCAACCACATCCACATCTGTGGGCATATCTATGAGAGTTTGCTCACTATTTTAAAATCTCGCACTAGTCTTGAGGCTAAAAGATATTAATGGGATTCCCCAAGAATGATAAGAAACACAGTAACCTTTTAATAGCTAGCTCTCCTATCAATCTTTTCTGTTGAAAACATCTCCATACCTGTCCTTTGGCAATATCCCTCCAGCCAAATGAACAACTGAAGGAAAAATATCCATAAGACTTGTAGGTTCATCAATAACTGCACCTGCAGGCAAAACTCTTGGCCACCTAAATACTCCTGGCACACGGGTCCCTCCTTCCCAGCCTCCCATGCCTTTTCCATCTGAAGTGAAATGAATCAACATACGGCAGTTCGGAAGTAAACACAAACCTTTTCACTGAATTGTTGCATTTCAAAGTACAAAAAAAAAAGTGCAATAATACACTGCTTATCCAACAGATTTGACTCTTTATTTGCATTAGACTTCACACGCTTTAGAAGGCCTCAAAATATGACATATAACTCATCCAAACCTAGAAAGATAGGGCTTGACAAACTCTATTTCAACTTTGACCACAGGTGGGGGAAGGAATAATAAATCTACCTTTGAAAACCTATACTTTTAAAATATTACTAATTAGTATCCTATTTTAATAAACAGGAAAAAAGCCTCTTTATATTCAGGGATCCCCTTTAAAATATGTGCCCTTAACACTTACATTTCCTTATGCATCTCTTCCTTTTTAAAAATTGAGATTTGGACCTGACTCTCCCAATGCTTAATGCAACATGTCTTAACTCAGAACCAAAAAATCTGAACCTATGAGATACCACATATGCTTTACTTCAAACAAAAGAGAAATATATTTTACAAACTTGCTACTAACAGAAACTAACATAATAAAGCACCCTAGTACTGGGTGTATGAAGACAATATTTACCTAACTCCCAAAGCAGAAACCTTTTAATTAATATATACAACATAGAAAAAACTTTCTCTTTGTTAGATCCCCTCAGGTTTATGAATCAGTCATCATTCACAGAGCCTCCTTTCTCAAGCAAAAGCAGGGAGTGAGATGAAGGATTAACAGACCAACTGAACGCTCATCTCTTTCATAAAGGCCAGCAACCTCCATTGCTCAACAGCAGAGCATCCACCTCATTGGAGCCAAAATACCATGTCTTTGACCTCTGCTGTGCCCTGTGGAACAGCTCAAGAAGGTTTTGAAATGGAAGAAACCTTTTTCAGGAAAACAAAAACATCAGAAGTTTGGACAAGAGGTGGATGATTCGCTGGTGATAACAGAGCCTAAGCCCTGACACATTGTGACATGTTCATAACAGGTCACAGAATGAGGTGGTCTGATGTTACAGGGCTGTTTGGGTAGATGGGAGAAAATGCAATGAATGCTTATTCTTTTGACTTGAAAAAGCCACTGCACTGCTCAGCAAGTTGAAGAATGATTCACAACAGAAAGGGATGAGAAGGAGATAAAGAGCAAGAACCTCTTAGACCACCAAGGTCATTTGGATTTTATGCCAATCACTGATTTTAGGTGGAATATAAAAGCATGCAGGGAATAAATTGTTGCCACAAGTCGTGACACAATGTGCCCTCACTCTATTCCATATCAATTAGCTGGGCAGCAATGATTTCTGGAACACAACGAGAAAAAGAAACAAGGAAATTAGGACATAATCCTATTGTGGAGAGAGAGAAAAAAAAGTGAGAGAAACAAAGACAGAAAGGGAAAGAGAGAATTCAATATGGGGAACTATCACATTTTTCCTGTAACTCTTAACTGAGAACACCAAATCATTTATAGGTACAAGGTACAAGAAAGAAAATACCTTTGTCAAGAAGACGTGCAATAATGCTTGCAACTTTACTGAAATAAAAGGCAACTTTAAGAATAAATCACTTCTGCATATTACTGATTTTTCAATATAAAAATGCAACCAATTCCAGCCTTGACAGCTTCAGCCACGCAAATTCATTATGTTTCTGGTTCTAAACTTCATATAAATTCAGTGTTTTTCCTACCCTTTTAAATACCATTCCAGCCACCTAGCTGGGCAGATCCATCATGGGCCTCCAAGTGTCCTCCATGATCAGAAGCAAAGTATGTGAAAGTATGTTTTTTCAAACCTTGTCAAGCGAATTCAGAATTTTGCCTTAAATTTAAGAAAAGAGATAGCAAGGTTCCTATTAACCAATTAGAAAGATCAAGCCACATTTATAATGTTTCAATAATAATCTTTTGCAATGCCCTAGAAGAAGCTTTTAAAAGCTTAGATGTCTGTAGGCATTCTGGCCTTCAGTTTTCTGGCTTTAAAATTCAGAGGTGCATATGTCTGAAACAAATCCTTCATGAAGGATACTTACCCACCATCCAGTCCATTTCTTCTACATTGTCTCCATATAAACCATGACAGCTCTTCCCAAGAAATTTTGCCATGGTAAAGAGTGGAGTGTGAACATGTAAAAAGGAGACAAAGAGGAGGAACGGTCCATGCTTGTTTCTTAAAAATAAACCAAAAATACAAATAATTTGAGTTGTGCATTTGGAATATTTTGAAACATTTAATATTCATCCATGCACAGACACATACATTAGATCTAGACTGTACCTACATCTTACGAATCCTCATTGATCACAGTTGATAGTTTTCTTTTTGCATTAAATGCGAGCAAGAAAAATATTTTCAGCCAGATTATTTTCAAATTCCAATATGTAAACTGGCATAACATTTGCACAGTGCTTAAATGAATCAGATGCCTAAGTCTGATGCCTTTTTAATTAAATGCAATGGATACACTCTCATATTCATGTGACTTTTCTAAGATGGTCACTTAACATTTTCAGTATATTTGCTTTTACAAACGTTAAGAAAATAATAGTTATTTTTCCCTGTTTTACAGAAAGACATTTGATGCAGAGAAATATAGAAGGCTGTGCAGATAGAACTTGAATCAAGAAAATTAGTAACCTTACTTGGCTTCCTTCTCAATCCATAAAAATAGATTTTAAATTGTTTGAGATTTTCATATAAAATAATTTTGTGCCTCATATGTATTTAATCTACATGTTTTGTAGGATTTATGAAAAAGAGCACAAATGAGGCTTGTAGAGTGAAATGTAAAAATTAGCTGGTCAATCTTGGAGCAAATACAGTAATTACAGATTCCAGAGCATAGCGAGATGGTCAGGTATCATTTGGTTAAAATCCATCTCACTTACTGTAGCTTCCACTGTGAGACAGTTGCAATTAAAATTGAAGTGCACTGTGTTCTTAAACAGAGAACTCGGATATGAGTTTCAAAGCAGTTGTCATGATACAGCTCTAGTTACTGGAGAAGAATATCGTGTTCCAAGTGCCCAGAACATTCTGGTCCCTTTAAAGAAACTACAAACATTTACTTTTCAATAAATGACACCGCCTCTTTCAGCATGAGAGAAGCAGTCCTCTCTAACCTCTTGGGCTGCTCATCGAAATACAGTTCCAATACTGCACAAAGCCATAACTGGAGTACCAAGAAATGAAGAAAAGGCCGCCTGCCAAAGTAAAACAAGCAAGTATCTTCCAGCAGATGGAAATCAAACCAGTCAATTTTCCAGCAGTGAGAGTGAGCAAGAGCAATTATCTGGCTGTGAAGCCAAACCTTAGCTTGAAGGGCTACATCCAGCTCCAGAAGTTGGTTTTCTTGACAGTTGTTTAGAACTGTGAAAGGCATACCATAAAAGTAGTCAAACCCATGATTTAGAGGATGATGACAATGATCATTGAAGGATTCACATTTTACACCTTGATGCCACTGTCCTGAAGGTTTTAAAGCAGGAAAGAAGTTAGAACATTAATGCAGACGACTCAAAAGGAGTCCAAGGTAGCATCATCAGGATCTGTTTGAGAATTAAGCAAGCCATTCAGTTTTTCAACAGAGTATTGACGCGTTCTCCTGGTGCATAAGGATACTGGGTAAAACCAGTGCCTGATCAGGTGAATGTCATACCATAATGGTGATAAACAGAAATTTGCAAGACGCACAGCTGCTCAGCTAAGGGTCACATAAGGATGGGATTTCATTAACTTTCAACGAAGATCAAGGAGTTAAAGTACTCTGACTCTCTGGCTGCTTAGATTCATTTCCTTCCTAACTTTCAATCATTTACTTGCAACTTCATTTTCACATAATGTTACAAATTTGCTGGAAGATCCAGTAAACTTTTAGTCAATGTTAACAGATATCTTGATCACCAGACTCAGGAAGATGATTTCTCAAGCGTGTCCCAACTTCATATGAAAAGGAGAAAAGGCTGTAAACCAGCCTTTCATTCTATCCCTGCCCAAAATAGAGCAAGCAGACAAAAGCTCTTGTCTGCTTAGGAAATGTGCTGGATCAAAGGACCCTGAGGTTTGCTGGGTTATGTGATTGCCAAGTAATTACAGACTCAGCCAGGAAGACTGAAGTTCATTAGACTGCAATTCAATGCGACCACATCTATTTCCAGCACTTGGAGATGACAATGAATTTGGCATAGCTGGCCCCTAGTCCCCCAGGCTTTAAGGGATACAGTGCTTACCCTACCTATCCATTTATGTGAAGGGATCCTTTGTGAGCGTCTGTCACTTGACAGTAGTAAAAATGAATGGAAGATAAATAAGAGACTTTGCCAGTTGATGCTGGAAATATTTGGTAAAAGTATGATGAACCTTGAAATTGTTGAGATCTGACCAAAGTTACAGGCAGGAAGGTGCTCTGGGACAGTGTTTCCTTGACATCTTTGCATTTCGGCTTCATCTGAGGAAAGACACCATATCATGCCCCTTTGGGACCTCATGACATCACCTGTGAGACACCTGTGCTTCATCTTCTCCTCTGTGGGTACAAACTTTGTTCCTTTCTTTCCTTATGCTCTTTAGTTGTTCCGCCTTTTGCCTCCTAAAGTCAGATGAGATACTTAAAGACATTGTTTTCTTTGGAAAAATCTCTACATGAATGAAATTCTCACAGTGGACCTGCCTTTGAAAAAAAAAAAAACAAAAACAAAAGAAAAAAATCTTAGGCCAAGTATAATAAATGCTCATCCATTATAAACATGAGGTAGTTTTTAATTCCTCTTGTTTTGAGTGCCTTGTACAGGCATTAGCATTGCCTTAAAACTCTTCAGACTGCGGCATTTTCAGTCTTCTTGCAAATAAGAGCAATTTTCCCCCTCAGCTTGTGAGAGAGGATTCGTAACTCTGACCAACTGACCATTTTGGGTGAATACAATCCCCAAACACCCTTCATATACCCAGTTCATTCTTCAAGGTCACACTGAAACATTTCCCCTTACCTATGAGTCCATTGGTATAGCCTTGTTGCTGCAGCAGCCTGGCAAATGTGGTTTCATTAGCTGGGAGCCCTCCTGACCCAGCATTCCACTGCAGCACCTGGTACCTGTTGCTGGATGCCATCCCTGATGGGTCACTCCTGTGGGCCTCTTGCTCTCTGCCAGCAGAGGCTGGGCTGCTCCTGCCAACCTCTGTGCCAAGAGCTCACCCTGAAGTCAGAGCTCATGACAAGATGTAAAGCCAAGCACGTCTTGTAGACAGTCACACAAGTGTGTCTAAGTACTTCAGGGAGTCAAGAGTTCTATTTCAAAACAAATACTGCTTGGCACAAGTTTTACCATCAAACTGATAATAAATCAGTGATGACAGTATGTAGTAGGCTTTATTTTGTGCCTGGTCCCTGCTTTTCATCTAAAATTATAGATAACAGTTGCATTTCCCTACATCAGAAGGATGTTGTACTATGTTAGGTGAGATACAATTCACCCAACATACATGCTGATTTTGCAAATAGCTCTCAAAGTAGGCACCTAATTTTCCTATACAATGCCTGGTGGGAGTGAATATTAAGTCCTCCAAAAGGCACCTTAGGTAGGTGGGGAATGGATCCAACACTCCATTTTCACCCAAATATTTTGACCTTCTGTACTATGTCACGCTAAACATGAGGAAGAAATGTTTTACACTGAGGGTGGTGAAACACTGGCCCAGGTTGCCCAGAGAGGTAGTAGATGCCCCATGCCTGAAGACATTCCAGGCCAGGCTGGACAGGGCTCTGAACAACCTGATCTAGTTGAAGATGTCCTCGCTCATTGCAGGGGCATTGGACTAGATGACCTTTGAAGGTCCCTCCCAATACAAACTATTCTATGATTCTCTTGGGCAATGAACTTGCCTGTTTGTCTTAGGAGCCGTGTTCCAACCCCTTACCTCTAACCATCACCATCAAGAGGAATTCCATTAGTTTTCCCCAGGCTGCATTGCTCTAAGGAAGTGACAGATGTCACTGCTGTTGGCATTTCTCCATACTTATTTTCATCATATAAATCTCCCACATCCTATAAAGTCAGGCCAATGCTTCACCAGCTGGTGAGGCTGTTGTTCCCATTCAGAAGTTACTTACAGAAAGTTTGAGGCTCTAGCAGTGTATTTTCTATGTCAGGTTGAGGAAACAGTGGAATTCTCCTGTTCCAGTATTTATCAGTTATTGTAGTATCTCAGCACCATGCACGGAAAATTGTAATTCAAAATAGGCCCAACCTGATCTGATAGGGTATCTGCCAGTAAGGAAAGCTTCTCTGCTTGGAGTGCAAAGCGAAGCTGCAGCGATGTGCTGAGTAAGTTTCACTCCTTCTCTTGCCAGGCGGTCAGTGTTTGGTGTCCTAAATAACATTATCAAGTTTAATAGAAGGAAGGTAACCTGAAACTTATTTTAATAAATTACCAAGAAGAACTAGAGCTTTGAACAGTTCCTCAAAAAACAAACAAACACTTTTCTTTACATATTCCAGGACTGATATAGTAAAAAGTTTAACACAGTGAGTGAAGTGGGTTGTAGCCACTGGAGAATACATTTATCAGGACACAGCCACAGAGTGCACTTGACAACACTGAAAATAAACCTAGGTGTTGTTAGTAGTGTTTGGTTTGAAAATAAAACTGAAATGGAAAGAATTACCTAAGAAAGGCTAATATTTTCCTATTTCAATACTTCCAACAGATCATTTTTGCCAGGACATTTAGACCCTGAATTCAAAAAGTTCATTGAGTCGGAAAATCTTACAGGGTATCTCAAGCTCTTGGAACCAAGACTTTCTGTTCCATGTTTTTATCATGAGCTATTAATTTCATAATATAGTGGTGTCTTTACATTGTTACATTTATGTGGGAATCTAGTTCTCTCACAATAATGGACTACAAAACCACAAAGAGTGAAAGAGCCCCCCCATCCTCCCATCTTCACCACCGGCAGAGGACAACAAGAGTTCCATAACCACATTTCCATTTCTCTGTACAATCCCAACATCATGTGAGGGAGATGCACCCAGAGCATGCCAAGAAAATGTCTGTGCTCCACATGAGTTGAGGCTTTTCAGATGTGCTCCCAATGCCCATTCAGTTCTGCTTTGCCTTTTTAGTTTTGAAGGAATGTAACCACTAGTTTTGAAGGCACATAATCACAGAATGAATTATGTGGGTAAGTCCATGAGTGTGGATAAGAGTGGTCTGAAGGACACGACAAGAAATTGGGTGAGGGATTCTGAAAAGCACTGGGTGAATAGAGTGAGGCTTAACTATGCATGAAAAGAAACAAAGTAATTAATGCATGAGAAGTAACCATAATAATAAAACACATGGCTGGAGAGTTAGCACATGGAGCAGATGGTGGGAAGAATTCCCAGAAAGAACTTCTAAAAAAAGTACTGAAATACACAGTTACTAGAGACTTGAATTAAGATATTTCTTCTATTATAATTAGGCTTTATTACCCAGGACCGGTATTATATAATGTTAAATATATTGTACCAAGAGAACTTTTTACCTTACAGTATTATTGCCATAGCAACCTATATCTCCGATGCCAAGATCATCGGCCAGAAACAGAAGTATATTGGGTATATAGTCCATAGCTGCCCTCAAGCCAAATGTGTTCCAGAACAAACATGAAGTCAGTGCCATTAGGAGACACCTCCTGAAACACAACAAAATAACTTCTTACATATATGACTCGTAAGGGTTGAAGAGTGATGAGATCACTGTGGTCAGAGAGGCTACAGTAGCTTCTCTGCAGCCCAAGAAGCAAGGACATAAATGAAGGTTGTCATCTTATTTGTTTGCCCCAGGAATTTTAGGCTTCAGTCAGTGAGACAGATTTCAAAATGTATCAAAAACTTCAAAGAGCTGAGAAAAACTAGCATGTCTAAGTTTCATAAATTCTGTGAAAATTCAGGTTACATTCCAAAGTCACTCTAGTGACTTTGAATATCTAGTCTCCAGTGAATAAAGCAGTTTTAATTATATTTGGAAGGGAAGCAAAAAAAAACTAAAGAAACTCTCCCCTTAAACTCAAAAGTACTTGAACTTGAAGCCATCTCCTCTACCACCATTCTAAGATACCAACTAGGTGCCATACCAGCATCAACTATAATAAATATCTGCTGTAAAAAACAGAATTTATATTTTTCACATACATAACAGACTTTATACATAAATATGCCTAGAACACTTGAAGCCGCATGCTTCTCCAAGTAAGTATTGCTTATCAATAGTCTTAAAATCTAATAATGGATTGATTTTTCGCTTGCACACAGTTATCAGTGCAATATATATCAGTTTTGCAGGACACGGGGCAGCAGCAGCTCTCCAGCACAGACTGAGAAAGTCCTGCAAGTCCTTTGAGGATTTGCAGTTTTGGTGTGAAAATCTTATCTACAAAAACATGTTTTTCAATGAACAATAACCACCACCTTTAACAAGAAAACACAACACACACAACTTTCTGTAAACATGACTATGAACTCCCAGCTGTAAATAAGTAACCAGTGGCTATGGGGGTTGAATCATCCAAGAACAAAGTTCCAGCTGTTTTCTTTTTATACATTCTACAATTTAGAGAGTTGTGGTGAAGCCTTGGTTTAGAAGCACTATGGGCAATTTCCATCTCTATACTTGGATTACTCAGTTTAAGAAAAGGAGAATTTTCTATTTGCCAGTGTTGTATCTCCTAAAAGTTACAGGGCACTATATCGGTACAATGAATCCTTTCAGAGCACAAATGCATTCAGCTAGAGGTGCAGGGGGAAGATCTCTAAAGGACTGTGGAAATAAACAGCCCCCAACAACCCATTTCAGGCATCCAGGCATTTTTCTTTCCAAGCTGGGGACAAGAGTAGTTCTCCCCACCTCCTTCTGCTACATTAAAAATTGAAAAGAAAAAAAAGGCAAATGATGAAATCTGCTTTTACTGATGTCTGCGGCCACATCCTAACACCATGAGAAAACAAAGTGCTAAGTGCTGGATATTTGCTGATCCCTGTGGTAATCCTGCTTGTGGATTAAGAAAGGGTCAAGGACAAATTCCATCTTTGGTAACCTACTACTTAAAGTTCCAAGTCCATATCCTAAGTTATTATGTAGCATTATTCTACATTATAAAGTAACTATGCCTACAGCTCCAAGTGATTATGTTTCAGCAATACATGGAGGAAGAATGCAAGAATGTTTAGCTACTAAGCACCAATAAAACTCAAAAAGAAAGAAGGAAAGTAGAAAATAAAACGTGTATAAATACATGTGTGTGTATATCTATAATTTTTTTCAGAATAATCTTGAAAGCTATTTCTGTAAATGTTAATATTAAAATCATAGCCAGAAACTTCCACTTGGAAGACAGATCTCATTGTTTAAAAACACAAAGGCATTAAATAATTATGTAGTTAAGATGGCTGTAAAAATAAATAAATAGATAGATAAATAAAGAAAATCACATGGCAGCTAGTATTACTAAATGATTTTACAATATCTGCAAAACATTAGGAAAATACAGATTACTGTTAAATAAAAGACTTAATTCGGATTTACACCATAGTTGAGCTCCCATAGCTTTATTGACAAAGATCTTCTAAGGACAGGTTAGAAAACACTGGCACTGGGAATCAGATGTTGAAAAAAACCTACTGAACTATCAAATTTGGGGCCTCTACTTGCCTTAGAATTATTTTCTAAGGTGATACTACTGTGCTTAATGCATAACTAGAGAATTGCAGCATTACGAGCTTATAGCAGCCTTCTGTTCAAGAAATCTGCTTTTCTTACAAGATATAATGGAGAAATTGTGTCTGTGTAAGAGCCTGGCACTGTTTCTCTAAGGGCTTGCACAAAGAGAGAGACAACTTCAGAACAGTGTGGGGTTCACAGTCAGGGAGGAATTAATAAAAAAGTGTGGGGAAGAGAGAACGACATGATTTTTAGTGGAGTTAAATTTTTTACATAGGGGTAAGGAAGGGAACAACAAAGACTTAAAGCAAAGAAAGTATCAGGAAAACTGATTTATTTGAGCACAGGGTTGCTTGGGAAAAAAAAAAAAAAAAAGGTAGGTCAGTTCAAACTATGCCATTTTAATTCTGTGAAGTGGAAACAAATACCTGCAGAGAGGAGCCAGAAATGTGTTCACCTGAGCAGAATGGCAGCAGCTGCTGAGCAAGGCAGTGGTGCAATCATCTCCTGGTAGGCAGCGATCCTGAAAATAAGTTAAGCTTATAGCAAGCAACAAATTGAGCTGTCACAAGTGTGATGTTGAGTGAAGAAAAAAGAACTCTATCACTCCTTATATTTCTTTACAAAAGAGGGACTACTGAGATAACTTTACTTGAAAGGCATGAGTACTGATGGGATCATACTATGTACCGACCAAAAGCAGACTACTTTCAAAGTCAAGTTTAAGCACTGAAGAAGGGGCAGAAAACCACATAAATGATTCAAGAGTGGGAAAAGATGTTTTACTTTGAGAGAATCAGAGCTCAATCAAGAACAAGACAGTAAAAGATGAATTGGTGCATAAATTCACCTTGAGAAAACACAGGTCTTAGAAAGCTCATCAATTTTGCTGAAATAGAGCAAGTATTTGGAAGGTGAAGTCAGAGAAATAGAACACACACTTTGCGCAAGCAGGGCAGTTTATTATTCAATCATATTTCAAAGAAGAGTACAATGTCATCATGATTGTGTACCTGAAGTGGAAGAAAGAAAAGTGTTGTGAAGAAACACAAGTTATGTGACTCTGTAACAGGCAGTCAGCTGAAATTTAACAGTTCACAGTAAACACAATCAGAGCAACAATTTCATATAAACTTCATAGTATCTTCCCCAGTCGCTACTTCATGAGTCATCTTTTTCTCAACTAATGAAAGCAGCTAAATTAAAGCAAAATTCTAAACTCTTATCTAAAGAGGTCAAATAACCTGAGGAAAATGGCCCTTTACTTGAGGATTCTGCTTCTCATCATCATTCTTCTGTAATTTCCAGGTTGCTCTTATTTCTCACACTAACAAGATGCTCCAATATATATTTTTTTCTGGTTCATATAATCCCAAAGTAACCTTAAAATACTAATCATATAGGTTGAATGGTCTTTGCATGGACAAAGGGGACTCTGAGTACATGTGATGATCAGTTGTTCTCAACAGAAGTCATGTCAAAGGATCACTGGAGGCAATTGTGGATTCCCCAAGGTCTAATTGAGTGGATTATTTTCAAGCTGATAGCAAGTAGAATCTTGCAATTTATCACTGCTGTTGCTATTTAATTTCAACTGATGAGTTCTCAAAAGTCATTGTTAACTAAAAACATCATTATTTCATTTACAACCAGAAGTACACATCAGCTATTCAGTCTAGTACCTCCACATAAAAAGTCATAGGACTCTACAATAATTCTGTCTAAAAATTTCTGCAAAATGATGCCAAATCCTACAGAGCCATGAACAGCAAGAACTGGACAATGTAACTTTGTCTGGACATATTCCCCTCAGTTGAACAATTTTAATTGCCTGTAAATCTTATCCAAAACTTACTGTTTTCTGCAGCTGATACTACACATGACTGCCCTAACCCTCCCTTCTCCAAATTTGTTAGCCATTAATGAAGGCTTAATCAACTTAGAATACATTTCATCCAACCTGCCAGGAATGTCAAAGCCTGCAGCTGCCTCAACAGTCCCTTGAAAAGATTTAGCAAAACAAACTTTTTCTTGGTTTATTAAGTGGTTGAATCAGGTGATCCTAACTCAAATGGATTGTAACAACTCCAAGTAGCGTTACAAAGCTTTTCCTAGCCAGTTGCAAGCCTGAAACTACTAGATTAGCCCCTTGTTCCCCCACTACAGCTTGGCTCCAGGCAGTTCCCTCAGCCTCAAAATATTTCACTTGTTGAACATAGTCTGAGACTAGAGTCTATCCTTCATGAAGTCTTACTCAGAAGAAAAAAGACAAACTTTCATTTCAAAAATACTTATAGAAGCCAGTTGTATCTCATGTTTCACCCTTATCCCCAGAAGACTGGCAACACTGCTACTTGCTCTTGGAATCCACTAGACCTGAAAGAAACTTCTTATTCTTAAAAATGTTAAGAGAGGTACAGCTCCAACAGAAAAATTCGGAATAAACTCTTGTCAGTTCAGCAAAAAGTCAGTAATTTGACACAGCAAAAGAATTTGCTTTCCTTTTGTTTTTCTTGTCTAACTTAAGATAGTGAGAGAAATTACTTGCAGACTGACACAAAAAAAACCAGACTCCCAAAACACAACATCAAAACCAAATCCCAAACCACTGTTTAAATATAACAAAAATGAATTATAAGTATTAGGACATACTTTTTCAAGTAATGCATGGAGATATGCTGCTGTTTAACTGTTAGCTGAAAGTAAACACTTTCTGCCTTCTATAAAAATATACTACATGACAGATTAATCCCATTCAACAGTATATCAGAATGCAATTTAAAATGTGAACTTCAGCTTGCATTATGGGTCTGAAAGAAACACATACAACATTCCAGATGCATCACACTGTTCCACCTTATTGTCCCTTTCCTCCTTCTCTCCCATACCTTTCAGGCATCCAGATGTTCAAGAAGGGAGAGGCAACAAGTGGTGAACAAGTGAAACAAGAAAAAAAAAATCTTCCAGCTGGTGTGAACATAATCACTTGCTCAGTGCTTACAGCTGGTGAGCCAGGAACAGGAGCTGTTCATCAACCATAAAGCAAGGGTGTCCTTGCAAGAAAGGTAAAAGCCAAAAATCAGGAGATACTTAGTGGTTTGTCTTTTTCCCTGCCCCTTCTGCACTCTCAAGGAATCAACTGCAACAGTGCTCAGTGGGGGGATATCACAGTATCACAGTATCACAGTATGTTTGGGATTGGAAGGGACCTCAAAAGATCATCTAGTCCAATCCCCCTGCTGGAGCAGGAACGCCTAGGTGAGGTCGCACAGGAATGTGTCCAGGCGGGCTTTGAATGTCTCCAGGGAAGGAGACTCCACAACCTCCCTGGGCAGCCTGTTCCAGTGCTCTGTTACCCTCACTGAGAAGAAGTTCTTTCTCAAATTTAAGTGGAACCTCTTGTGTTCCAGCTTGATCCCATTGCCCCTTGTCCTATCATTGTTTGCCACTGAGAAGAGCCTGGCTCCACCCTCGTGGCACTCACCCTTTATATATTTATAAACATTAATAAGGTCACCCCTCAGTCTCCTCTTCTCCAAACTAAAGAGCCCTATAAGAACTAAGAACTAAGTAAGAACTATAGTTCTTACTAACCTGGATAATAACAACAGTTGTTATCTGTTATCATGATTATAGCATTTTATTACCACTTACTGTTGTGCATTGTCAGTAACCAAAACTCTCATGGTAAGCAACCCAAAGTTTTTAGTTTGTGATGGCTACCCTGTTCTGGACTTGCTGCTGCACAGCAGCCCCCCTGCCTTCAGAGCAACAGCAGAAGGGAATGGTCTGACCCCAGGCTTTAAATTAACTCATGCATTTTCACATAATGATTAGCACTCTGTGGCCTAAACGATGTAATTGTGCCCCTGGCTTCAAACTATGCAGTTAGAAACATGCAGTTTTCCTTACAGCTGGGACAAGAGCAATGCACAAGGGTGGAAAATTTGTGGCAGAAACAGGGTAGACAAATGAGATAAAAAGAACAGCAACTAGGAGCACAGCTACTAAAGAAGCAGTGAAGATCACATGGAAGCAACGTGGAGACAAATTATGCTTTCTGTATGCCATTGTAAAGCCACAATAACTAGCAATAATAATAAAATCAGAATACTTGCCATTCACCACCTAACCCTCCAAAAACTGGAGCTTGCTTTGAAAAGGTGAACAGGGAAGGAAAACGGACTGTTATCGTAACCACCCCCCTTCTCTCCTCCCAGACCCTCTAACCCTGCTCACACGTTGTATTTGCTATTTATGAGCCAGTGGAGGAGCTGGGCAGGAAGGCAGAGGCCAGGTGCCCTCCCAGCTGGAGCTTTGCAGAGGAAGACGTGAGTAGGTGCAGGAGCAGGTTGCTGCCTAAGGAAAGAGCTCCGCGGGGTAAAGTTCACTGCTACAATTCATCTTCCCGAAAACGCCTCCCGGGACAGCGCTGGCCCCGGGGCTGCTCCTGCTCAGAGCCTCCTGGGCGGGGAGCGGCAGCAAATACACACCGTTGGAAAGACGTTTCAGCCTTGTGTTGAGGGTGTAAAGGAAGGAAGAAAAAGTCCTCACGAAGGAAAAATAGAGACGATTTTTTTTTTTTTTTAAGAAAACCCAAACAAACCAACCCCACCAAACATTAATCTTTTACTTACTCCATTCTCACTCACTGAAGGAGCTTTGTTTTCACTTTCTTCTTTGTCTCAGGCTTTCTGATCTTTGCTTCGAAAGATAGTTTTTCCTTAAAGCATGGCTTGTGTATCTCTCTCAAGAGTAATTGGTGGGCGTCGGTCTCCTTTAAAAATCTTGCCAATGGCATTTCATCTTGCCTGCCGCAGGGAGGGGCTTCTCTGCCTGCCTCTGGTGCCAAGGGCAGAATAAGGAAGAACTGTTTTAAAGCAGAAGCTGGAAATACAGCTCCTGTAATAGCCAGGGCCAACAGAAAGAGCTTTAGCGATCACTGAGTGCAAGATCACAGGCAGTGAGACTGTAGGTTACATCAACCCATATGGAAAAACACCCTATGGATGAAAACAGGAGAGCCATGGCTAACGCAGAGGGTGAACCAACTGACCCTCTTGAGATCAAAGAAGATTAGTCATCATAGTGTCACCTTGGTGTCTGCATACCAACTCTGGCAGTCTGGCTAATTCCCAATTATGTTATTATAGTTCTTCTGTCTGTGAGTGCTCTCTTGTGCCAATGCAAATACTCGTGGTTGCGCAGTCTGGCTTGCCTTGCAACTTTGCAGACTCATGGGGGCACCAGACCCCTCTTTTTACTGACTACATGTGCTTGTGATGTTTTAAAAAGAGGGTACAAATGTGTCATGCTGTAATCCATTGAATAATGGCTTTATTTAAAGACAGGAAAAAGGGTAGAGGTTCTTGGTGTGGACATATCATTGAGAATCCTAAATTGCTCAGAGGCTGAAATAGAACTTAATATAAAACACCATGGCAAGCTGGAGAAAACAATCAGAACTTACTAACTAGAGGCTGATATTATAAATACATAATCACTCTGAATGACATGTAGATCACCAACATAAAGGATTAACCAAAGATCAGCTTTAAATTCAGCCTCCCTAATCATCCAAGCTTGATGGACCGACTAGTTGCACAAAGCCTAAACATCAGTTTTTGCAGGACCGGTATTTTCAATCACAGAAAAAGTCAGCAAGTGCCAAGAAAGAGCTTTTTCTGAAGGGGGCTCCTTGTTAGCACAGTCTTTGTTGCCATATATAGAGACCCAATTCCAGACCAAGACCCTGTCACTCAATGCAGAGACAGAGAATGGGCTGTGCCCCTAAGTGTTAGACATTTAAATGCATAAACTTTTTTTATATTTGAAAATGTTTATCAGCAGTCAGTGCTCTTCTGAATTTTGAAGACTTACAAGTAGTAATAAGGTTAAAATGGCATTTGTCTATTAGTTGTATCAATATTTGAAGAGTCTCATCTAGCACAACTCAGAATCAGAGCCTACTGAGCATACTTGTATTGGTACACTTGCATATTTTAACAACTAAACAGTCATTGTACTTGAAGAATATGCTTGTATAAGATATTAGGTACTTTAAGCAAAATGTATTAGTTATAGTCAAAATATGGTAGTTATATCATTAATCTTACAGTTATTAGAATAATAAAACAGTTTGCACTTCAGCAGATATGTGTTGATTTTTCAGTTATGATTACAGATGCTGTGATAGCATTTCTTGACATGTGACTGGGAGACAAAGGTGAAAAGTTTAAAACTTCAGAGACAGTTGTGATTTGCACAGCAGGCAAGATTTCCTGGCTTTTGATCCCTTTTAGAAATGAGTGTGGTTTGTTATTGTGGCAGCTGCCCTAAGCAGTACTGCCAGAAATGGGAAGACTGGAAGTTAGGGAAAGTCCTTCCTGCTGGGAAGTGCTGTGCAGAGGATAGAAAAAGCGGCCCTGTAGTTCTTACATGGGTCAGTAGCTCAAGGAAAGTACGATCAGATGTGACTAATTTGGTGCACTCATGACTGAAGTAAGCATGAAATACATATCATAGGATGTACTGATCTGGGAAGCCAGTCTACTGCTATCTTTGTCTACAATCCTTTGAAAAGTTTTGGTCTCCTCAGCAAAAAAATTATCTATTTAAGTGTCTATTTAAGTGTCACAATTTTCTTCCAAAATGTGAAAGTTTTCAAAAATTTTCAGTGCCTTAAAAGAGCTAATGATCATTGAAAATTCAGGGCAACCTTAGCTTTTGGAATGAAGACATAATATGATCATTCATATAGAGTCAGTTTTACTTTTGAAATCTTGGCTTAAGACAATTAACTTACTGATCATTCATTTCTCAGACATTCAAACAGAGAAGGAAGATGCTCCAGAAACAAAAGTAGATTTGCAGGGGAATCTATTTTAACTTTCAGTTGGTGATTCTGCCTCCCTCAAGAGGAGAAATAAAGTCCTTTCCATCACCACTGGTTGTGCTGTAATTTCATTGGCTCTTGTCATAACCCTGTCCCTGTGTTTAACAAATTGGTAATGAGAAGTAGGTGGCATAGAACAAGTGATCAAACCCAGCAAGGCAGATGATGGTTTTCCAGCAGCATGAAATCAAGGCAGTAAGTCATCCAAAGGCAAGAGTGTAATGAAGCCAATTATCTGCTTTAAAAAGCCAAAGCTTCACATTGAAGGCTCTCATTGGTCCAGGACGCTAAATTATCTGACAGCTATTTGTTAAGCTAAGAGGCATTCCATAAAAATGACCAAACCCGTCATTTAAATAGTGATGACTTTGGCCATTGTGAATTCACAGTAAGTACCTTGATGGTGGCTTCCTGGAAATAGTAATATTTTTAAATGTTAAGAAAAAATACTTAAAATCACTTAGAATCTGCTAGGCCTTGGCATTGCTGTTCCTTTCCTTGATAACATAGATCACAGACAAGAAAGCGATATGAATCATAGTCTTGAAGAGCCCAAGTTTCTAAAACAAAACAAATATCTCTGGCCTTTTTTTTTTTTTTAATTTATTTTGCCAGCTTTAAGAAGTAGAAAACACATATTAAGCAAAGGTTAAAATACCATTCTCATTTTACCTCTGTTGCCTAGAAGGAGATTATGAGATTTCATGGAATAAAGGAACACAAGTAGTGAGTTTATAAATAGATGAGTAATTTTAGCAATGATCAATAAAAAATTGACTGCCTGATGGGTATACTGACTTCTTTTTTAGCCTAACATTCTGCTCTTCCCCAAACCTGCAGAAAGTCAACTCTGTAACTAGCTCATATGTTTGAGTTTTGGAAGTGTCTCAATCTTCTGCTGAGGTCAGTAAAATCCTTCAAATAAAAATAAACCCAAAACATTCCTGTGAAGGATACTGAAGTGTACCAGAAAAAAACACTGAAGCACCAAGGAGAAAATAATGGCAACTGAAGCTGAATTCTGAAAACCAGGACAGTAAGTGCTTGCTTTTTATATCATATTAACTTTTTTTTGATTATTTTTTTTACAGAGAATACAAATGCTTACTTATAAAATACTATGTTATGTGATGCTTAATAGAAATTATGAGACAACATTGTGTCCATTCCAGTTTCATGGTACAGACAGATACTGTGTAAGGTTTTTTTCTTATAATTCTGATTTTTATATTTCCGGGTACCACCATTGATCGCTGATGTTTTGCCTTGCCCCTGAGATGCCGTTTGGCAGAAATTGTCAATCTTGCTTGAGACAGTGCTCAAGCATAGACATTGCAGATTCCAACTTACATATTGAGGCACAAAACTTCTAATGTGTGGGGCCAGGAAGATTCTCAAAATGTTGCATCATGGTCTCCACAGAGGAACACTCAGCTTGAAATACTGAAAACTATGTGATCTTGTTGGTGATTAACACGTTGAAGTCAAGCTGAAGCACTTGACCAATGTGTGTTCAGGAGAGTTCAAAACCAGCTTAAAAATTCTACTATTATTCTAAAGCAAAAAGAAGATTAAATACTATTAAAAAAAACCCAAAACAGGTAATAATTATTTTTTTCTTTAAGTTTCAAAGATCTTTTCAAGAAAACAGACAAATATTTTATGGCTAGAGAGATCATTAGATTTTCAACAGCTTAATTTGCATGCTCAAATGTTGATTGCTGCTGTGTTTGAAAACATTTTCAGTATCCAAATTTAGATTTTAGGGGTTTTGTAAGATGCTCTTGAAATTCATCTTGAACATTATCTAAGTCACCTCAGGCTATGACCAGTATAAATATAACTAGGTGAAAACTGTATTGTGACTAAGCAGTAAAAATCAGTCTTAGGCACTGATTTGCACTGAAATAGTAGTACATCAAAGATTAAAAAAAAAAAGCGAACAAACTGAATAGTATTTGACAGGGTGTTTCCAAATCCTGTTTTTGTATGGTCTAATGTCCTACAACTTTGGAACATCCTTCCAGTGATATTTCTTTTCCTGAAGGGCTAAAGCTACAAATGATATCATTTGATAGAGTTACATATATTTTATTCTGCATATCTAACTGACACCTGAAGGTATCTTTTCAAAACATCTTATGTATATGTGTTTATACAAGAGTGCTAGATGAGATGAGTCTTTCATTCAATGGCAGTGAGATATTACTATATCAGCTATTTTAAGACACACACTGGCAGTGATGACCAGCTGTCTGGCTCTCTGGCATCTTCGGCTAATGTCAGTGGGAAGTCTCAGCATGGGATTGAGGAGACGTATCATCTCCTTCACTTCTCCAAGGATGTACACATTGAAACCATTGCAGAACCGGGCAGCTTCTGATAGAGCCGTATATAGTTATCTGTTTTTCAGAGGATTTCTGAGGATTCTAGTTTGACGGAATAGCTTTTCTTGAAAGAAGCAACTTCAGAAAATAATATAGTTGTCAAACTGGTGGCTATTTTATGGGATTTGATACACAGCTAACAAAAATGGTCCTGTAAACCAGTCATCCTGCCTGTAATGCTGCCTGAAAGGAACGAGTAGGAATCTGCCTGGATTTGTTCAGTTACCTGCAGGGCTAAACGATTTAATGTTTCTGAATGGGAGTAATCTGTTATGGCAAATAATATCCATGTTTATTTACATTTCAGTATGTTTGTTTGCATCTTTGAAAGTTACATCTCAGCAGAGACTACCACTGTCTTCAACATGTGGGCTATCTAGTGTTCACCTACTGTGACTGATTGTGCCAACAAGACAGCAATTAATCCTCTCTCCCTTCATAACTCACCATAGGGTGTCCTGCAGAGAGAGAGAAGGAGCCCGTCACATGGGACTCAGGGAGTTCCCTAGAAATGGAACAAGAACAAGAGCTTTAGTGACTTCGTGGTGATTCCTTGAAACCTAATCAGATGGAGAGCCTGGCCCCAATTTTATGAAGAGTTTCAGAGGGAAATAAATGAGAAAAGGAGAGGCATCACAGGCCAGATCGGGGACTCTCTGCTAGTTCTCAGATGTGGAACTTTTGTTGCAATGGGGAAAAAAGTTTCTGTCTTGATAGATGTGAGGCTCCCAGGGGAGTGTGCCAGTCAGTGCAGGAATGTGCAGCACCCTGCAGAGCTTTCAATGAACCATTTATATTTGGCTGAAGAAAGCTTCTCATGAGCTGTTTATCCAAACTATCATAAATAGACTAAAGATGGAAGTTAGATAATCTAAAGGGCTACTGCAACACTCATAACATTGGGCAAAATCTCACAAGCATTCTCTATCCTTGGAGGCTAGTCAAGCTTTTATCAGTCCCAATGTGTTTCACCTAGAGTATAATTAATGGGTTTTTTTCCTCCTCCTTTTCATGTGACTGTTTAATTCTGGCAGCAATTTTGTTGATGCACTTTCCAAAGCTTCAAAGAATCTGTGCTCCAAGAAACTGTAGTCCAGGGTTGCTAACAGCAAACCTAGTGTTACTAAATGAATGTAACCTTGAGCAGCATAGAGCTTGAGAGCTTGAGATGATGCTCAAGCATAGACATCAAAGACGCCAACTTATATATTCAGGGAAAAAAAGGTTAATCCATGGGACCACTAAGATTCTCAAAATGGAGCATCTGGGTGAATTATAAGAGACTGTAAAATGCATGAGGTCACAGCGTACGATAAAACTTTGGTTTTAAGCTGGAGGGCTTTGTTTACCTGCAGATTTCCTGGTGACTGAATTATGGGAAACAACAGGGAAGATAAAACCAAAACAAACCAAACATTTTTCAAAGGAAGTGAACAACTGAAAAGGGCCCTAGCACATTAGTTAAAAAAATAGTAAAAAAAAAGTGAAATAAATTGAATGGGCAAATTATATTCTCAGATGCCTACATATTCAGACATACTGGTGTGAACTTGCCTATGTGAACAGATGCATGTTGTACCCTAAAATGAAAAGCATTACCTGCAAGGCCACTTTAATAAGAACAACTATTTTAACACAAAGAAGGAAATTAATGAATTTACAGCAGCAGAGGAGATGGATCTAAGTAAATCAAGGAGTTTGAGGGGGATGAAAATTTGTGAAGCAAAAAATACCTTAATTATGCATTTTAGAATAATAAATTAGAGTTTGTTTGTTTTCATATTTAGTGTTGGGCATCTCTCAAAAGAGTATTTTTCTGAACCTACTGCATGCTAGCAGGAACCAGTTAGGGCTGAGATGTGAACAGCAAGGTAACTTGTGCAATTCTGTGCCCAAATCACTGAAGTGTTTATCAGTGTGGTACTTCTGTGACCACCAATGCCCCTACGCCCTTGCTAATGCTGCTTAGACAGCTGGGTGCAATGGGAGCTTTGGAAAGGGAAAATCTTTTCCCTTTTATGTTCTTCATCAAAAGAGGATGAATCCAATCAGAGGAGTCTCATCTTTATCAGAAAGCGCAGACAGGCGTTACCCAGTGTGTCATGTTTCCAAGCTTAAGGCCTCACCTGGGAAACTTCTCCTGATCCAGAAGCCCCAGGCTAACCAGCTGCCATTGTCACTGCTGCTAGCAAGACTAGCTACAGGGAAGGAAGGAAACTACTTTTAAAGGAGATTCTGTGAGGAACTGTGGGTAAAACTATTTTGGAGGCAGTGGTCTGGAAAAATTATTTATAGTCACACCTTATGCATCACCAGTAAGGATAACAGAGCTAAGGGAGATCTCAATCCACGAATTACTTGGAAATACAGAACAAAAAACGTCAGTTATATAATTACTTGTACAGCTCTAATCTTGGCCTGCTTCAGTGCATTTGAACTATTCATGCAGTTGGCAACAGATGCAAGTCCAAACATGTTCTTCAGATGATTCTGCCTTGCTCTCTCCCTTAGAGTGTCTGGCCTAAAGCCAGATTTACCAAATACTGTGCCAGTCACTGGAGCAATTCTCATATAAAGGCTCCATCAAAACAACCAACCAACCCATCAATCAACAGCCCAAAGGAAACACTCTTGATCTAAAAACGCTTTTGAGGAAGTAACTTTGGTTCTTTCCTTTATAGATCGGCAAGATTACTATCACCTTCCTTATCACACCAACAGAATGGAAATGTCCCACAGCACGGCTGTAGCCACGGTTTCCACACCACATTGGACAAGGAGAGCTGCTCTGGGACTTGAGTAAGTGTTCTGCGATGCTCCTCTATGGCTCTTCCAATCTTCCTTATCACAACATCAAAGAGGGGCTCGGTGTCAGCTGACAGAGGTTTGGTTTCAGAAGGGTCTCGCGAGAGATCAAACAGCAGGGGAGGGTCATGATGAGTCACACCTTCCCCAAAACATGGGCAAAATCCTCTATCATAACAAGCCCCGGCCCCGAGTGGACGGAAGATGGGGGTCATGTAATGAGCCTTCCAGACGGCTCCACCTGGCAGGAAAGAAAGAAGGCTTGCAATGTCACTGGTGGTTATCACAAGGCATTAGAAGAGTGAACGTTTTTCTAGGGATTGTTCCTCTTTGCACTTAGTTGATAAAATGTTGTAATTTCATTCAGAATTAAGTGCCATAGAATTAAATCAAGAATGCAACATTAATTTTTACATTTTGAAATTTCTCCAAAATTTTCAGCAAGTATAAGTTATTGCTTACTTTTTTTTTTCTTTTTTTTTATGAAGACATGAAAAAAGATTTGGGTTTTCTACCTCTTACTTCCTTGTTAAAGTAGCAGAAGGATGGACAAAGGGTTGAGACAAGGATTTCTCCATGAGACAAGGAGGGCATTGACTCCACAGGCCTTTTATTCAGATAGAGAGGTGGGTTAAGACCCATCTTGAGCTCCAGCAGCCTGTCTGGCACACCACATGCCTTGAAGCCATGAAGAAATTCTTTGTGCCATACAATACAGGCATTGCTATCAAGTTCTTTACCACCTTACACCTGGAACTACTTGGAAAACTCGGTCCCAGAAAAAATGTGTTAGACAAATGTGCCCTCCCATATATTAAACCTCATTCTTGTGAAAGAAGTTCTGCACTCACTGTCCTTCTGATGCCACCGCACAGCATGTAGGTGAATGCCACAGTAATGAAACAGGAACTCGTGCTCTGAGTGCTCAACTGTTCCTTTCAGTAAAGGCATCAGATCCCGGCCATCAATCACCCTAGCAGAAAAAATGGAGATTATCAGACTGGGGTAAACTGTACAGAATTGTATTCCTTCTGCATGCCACCTCTTGCTGGAACTGGCAACTTTGAACAAGGGATGTGCTTGTAAAAGATTGGCAAATCTCAAATGTAGAGAAGGGGTGACTAGGCTGTGGTAACATTTTTGTCTAGAGAAGGAGTGTGAAAGAAAATGTCAGAGTTTTAGAATATGTTTCCAAATTAGATTTTCCATCATTCTGGGAGAGAAGGAGAAATAAAAACACTTGTGTTTATACCTGTCTTGGGGTAGTACCCCTCCAGCCAGGTGAACAACTGTAGGATAAATGTCCATAAGGCTTGTAGGTTCATCAATAACTGTGCCTGCAGGTAACACTCCTGGCCACCTAAATATCCCTGGGACACGGATTCCTCCTTCCCAGCCTCCCATAGCTTTTCCACCTTTCATAAAAAAAAAAAAAAAAGTAATAAATTTTCATTTAAAAAAAGCTTTGTTTGAAATAGAGACATTTTAGACAAATATTATTGTATTATCATAAGCTAATGTTACCTTTATGAGCCTTTCTTACACTTTTGGTTTTACCATTAAGCTCCCTGTCAACATCAGTGAAAGTGTGTTTACTATATCAGACCCCTCAAGTGACCTTACACAATTATTCCCTTCTATTGTTTTACAAAAACATTGCCCCATCAGGTCTCAGTGTGGATACAATTTTCAGGCATTAAATGTTTTCTTAGCCTAGTTCTCCTCCCTCTTTTACAATCCTGTAACATACCTGTTGCCTTTAAGGCAATTAATGTTTAGTGAGAAGTTACATGATATTAATAAAAATTATGATCAGTTGCCTCATGAGGAAAGGACAGTTTGGGAATTCATACTTATAAAGAACACCTGAACAGGCTAGAACTGACTACATTTTTAAAAGCCTAATGAGAATGAGGCTAATTCACTTTTCAATGATAAAACACTGTTATTCCTTGGGCGTACAGTCTTATCAAAGCTTTAAGGGTGTCCTGAGTACTTTACTAGATGTTGTTGGGTTGTCACCATCCCTGACAACTCTTACCTCTGTATATTCCATTCCAGCCACCAAGTTGCCTTTTTCCTTCTTGTCTTTCCAGCCATCCACCATGGTCAGAGGCAAAGTAAACCAGTGTAGTAGTTTTCAAACCTTCCTTGTCAATAGCATCTAGAACCTGGCCTGTAAACACAGGAATATGTGTGTATTAAAACGCAAAACTATTGCTTACACTACATAAATTTTAGCCTTGGACTTGTAAACGTTCATCACTATTTTTTTATATGTGTAAGGCTGCTTATTGTTTAAAAGAAGTTTTTTAGGGTTGAGATTTATACTTGTGATTTCTCTGTAAAAGCACAGAAAATTTGTGATGTGTTGTAACTCCTTTATTACGAGAACCATAGTCACAGACTAGAAGCCTGTATTGTAAAGGGCAGAAGTGCCATGTGCTGTAAACATTTGGAAATATAACATGATCCAAGGCCTCAAAAAGTTAGATGCTGCATCAGTGGTGGCCATCATAAGAAATGAGGAAAAATGTCATGTACCCTTATGGTGTCTAGACCACAGTTAGTATTTGCATTAAATTACTGACAGGATATCATATGCATTAATAATATAAATATTTTTTATTAAGAAGTCTTTCTTCAGCTGTTCCTGATGTTCTTAATTATATTTGTGATGGATAAGTGTTTGACAGCAGTCACAGAGAAATAGCTTGGTTATTTACAACTCGAATTAATTTGCTTATCAGTTGTATCACTTTCTGACATATCCTACTTAGAAATAGATAAGACATGACCATAAAAGGCTGAAATTTCCTGATCTTTAATAACCACAGAAAACTAAATAATTTTCACTTATGTAGTCAGAAGAGCAGACCTCCCTGACGGGAGCCAAGGAGACGTGGTTAAAAATTGTAAATACTAGACCAAAAAAAAAGAATGAACAGAAAGACTCATTTGGCCAAAGACTGGAGAAAATAAAAAGCCAATGCTGTAAGCCAACAATGCTCATACAAGATTGAAAGAAGCTCATGAAAAACTTAGGACTTTTGTCCTACTTGTTTTTAATTCTCTTCCTTGTTCTTTTAATAAAAACTACATTTTTATTATATATTCAGACCTAGGTATTAGGTCATTGGAGACATTGTTATTTGCTATGGTAACTTACCCACCATCCAGTCCATCTCCTCTACGTTGTCTCCATATAAACCGTGTCTGCTTCTCCCAAGAAACTTCTCTGTGGTGAGAAGAGGAGTATGGGAGTGTAAAAAGGAAAGAAAGAGGAGAAATGGCTTGTGCTTATTTCTAAAAAACAGAAATTAAAACTTTGTTATTGGGGGGAAGGTTCTCAATACATACAGAGGTCAGTAGTAATGGAAAATGGTATTATGATTTGCATCTATATATTTCAACAATCACTTCAGAAACATATTACTTTGTAAATTATTAGACCCCAGTGATTAGAATCTATCTGATAAAATAATGTTCAGCTTATGTAAAATGAACCTCTTTTTTTCCCAGAATCATAGAGAAAAAAAGTTTCAGATTGAAGCTCCATTTTCTCCTCTTGCAAACAACCACTGTGTCACTGAAACGAAGGCAGCATGTTCATCTCCCACCAGCTGTTGCCCACATATCAGTCTGTATGGTAGGGCTACCTCACAGCTTGTGATGATTGCAGTGCCCTCTAAATCACCTCAATACTTGGGCAAGCCAAGCATGTTGGGAGAGAACATTCCCATTATGCAGGTGTAGTGAGCCAAAGCAGTGAGGTTCTCAGAGCTCCTATCGTATGGGAAAAAACCCTCCTTCTGCCTGGGAAAGGTGGCAATGATGGGTTGCTTCTGGCACCTGGCACACCTGCTACTTGGATTGTAGCCTGAGCAGGATGGTACCAGAACTTCATGATCTGAATAATTCTGGATGTAGACAAATGGTGGAAAGCACCAGAAATTACCTCACTCTAAGTGTGGCCAGGGTGGAAACTCACTGACTAAAGTCAAAGATGTTGCGAACAGACATCCTAAAGTGAGACTTTTTGAGCACTCCTGTTGGCAGCAGCTGTGACCAGCATCTGCCTCTGATGGCAACGCCTGACAGCCAGTTTCGTGACAATTCAGTGATCATTTACTGATGATTTCATGACGATTTGGAGGCCTAATTTCATGAGGACATGGGCGAAGAGATTTCTCAGGTTTCAACTATCACCCATTGAGAATGTTGACACATTGAAAGTGAATAGTTTGCTAAGCTCCAGAGAGAAATTTTACCAGTAGGTATACCTATGCATATATTCACATGTTTATGTATTAATATGCACAAGTGTGTGTGTGACTTATAAACTTTTCTGTCTTTGTCCCTGCATCTATGTGTGTGTTTATGTGCATATGACTTGATTTATCCCTTTTGTATCTTGCTATTATTGTATCTGTAATAAAGTTACTGTTTTAATTATAACAAATCCCATTGAATTGCTTTACCTCACTTTATTAATCAACTATTGATCAAATACTATTAGAAATCTTATATAAAACCTGTGATCTACCGCAATAAATTTCAAATCACTGCTAAACTGATACAGTGTTAAAACCCATTCTATGACACAGCTTTACTGCATTCCCAGCCCACCCATGCATTTCTGCCATCAGCTGCTAACCCTGAAAACTGCAATGTTGGTGTCATTGGTAGAAACATGTATTTCCTCAATACAGCCTAGAAATGTTCAATGCAATCCATGGAAGTCTGAAAATGTTCTCAGCTTTCGTGAAGCTAGGAATAACAGAGATCCTCAAGCAGCAGCTAATTTTTTTAATTTAATAATGTAATGTCGTTGCTAACATTATTAATAATTAATAGGCACAATAATACTTAAAATCCTATATAATATAATAAAAATTATAAACACTTCACATAGGAAAGTGCTATTTAAAAATTGCAAGACAAGCGGGAACCAGAAAAATTGTGATCAAAGGAAATACACATTACCTTTCAATAAATGAAATGGACTCTCTCAAGATAAGGGATGTAGTCCTGTCTGTCACCATTGGCTGCTCAGTAACTTCATAGTTTCTCATCATAATGCAGTTCCAGTATCGTACAAACCCGTAACTTGAGAACCAGGATAGGAAGAACAAGAGACTAAATCCAGCAAGGCAGCTCAGCGTTTTCCAGCGGACTGAAATCAAGCCTGTCAGCCTTCCAAGGGCAGTGGTGAATGTAACAA